>NC_135498.1:31790933-32084149 GCF_052857255.1 Amblyomma americanum | reverse complement strand
AGGACGTTCTCCTCCTCAGTATATGAGGAGTGAAGAGTGGTCTAACGTTCTGTTTTTTTTTTTAAGTTCGCTTTTTCCTCGTCTAATATTAAACGAAATGGCCTCCGTTTATGCTGAGGCTTTCGACGCTCGTTTAATACGGAAAAAGTCCTTAAGTGCTGGCATTTGCTTAGCCTTTCCGTGCAAGACGAAGCGTCATTTGTCCTGTTTTGTGCAGCTTTACGGCAGTAACGAAGTATTGTCGAGTGTTTAATAATATGTGCGCATGCTTGTACTTTCACACGATATTAAGCAATACTTTCTTACAATCATTTAATATCTATTCTGCTTACTTATTGCCTACTGTGTAGCCCACACGAAATGCATGACCAATGCAAGTAAATCTGCAGCGAAAAAATAAAGATAAATAGTAGCAGGAAAGCTATACGGACACTGGTGGATCGCATTCTCAGCGTGTTCCGCCTGACGAACTCTCCATTCTTCCTCGCATGATAGCTTCTTTTTTTCTTCTATCTCTGCTGGTCTGCGTATAAAACGATGGCTCCAGAGACATCAGCAGCGAGCACAATATTCCCTACAAAGTGTACTTGACTGAGGGACGCCAGAAGTGAACACTGAACATAGGCCAAAGCCTCTGCCTTTTTACTAACCCGAGAGAGCTAAGCGACAACGATAACTGTGCCTTCAGTACCCCCGGTCACTGTGCTAGAAGCTGTCATTGTGGCGTGCATGATGTAATCAAAATATTAATGACGTCACCTCCACGGAATTGCCTGATCGCCGCCTGACCAGTCCCAGAACTCAACAGTACTATACATGACGGAAGCCAACAGTCACCGAAACCAAGGGGCATGGGGATTTTTTTTTTAATTTGTGCTGTTCATGAACGCCTGCTGTCGAATGTGGCGCTGGACTCAGTGAGCCTGCTGGAAAAGAAGAAGAGGTAGGGAGAGAGAGCAGCGGCGATATAGAGATAGCTATCGCCAACGTGGCACATACTCGAATCGCATGACGTCATTGGGGTGACGTCAATGAGTGTTCGGTTATGACCCAAAACGGCAGAAGTCGAACGACAACGTTGTAAACTCCGAGCAGCCTCCTTGAAACGCGTAATCACCATCACATATTCAGCTGGACTACGTCAACTTTAGGATAAAGGCATTTGCCAGTAATCTCGGACTAGGCCTGCCATGCGTGAGCCACAGCCACTCTACCACAAACATTTTCCTGATCTGTTACCTATCCACCTCGAGTTCTGCCGCCCCCGCCTAGGATCCAGCCTGTTGTCCTTACAAACCCATCACCTACAAGATCTACCATACATCGAATTTCGTATCTCATATCTGCTCATCTTAGTTTCTATTGCCCCCATATATGCACTTTCCTCCGCTCAAAATTCATTCAGCTTTTCCCACAGACCTGTCATCTGTAACACCTACTAAGCCCGACACATTTATCGATTTTCAAAGGCCTCACAAACAAGCACCATACCCAACAATTCTGGACAAAATAATTTTTGAACAGAAAAGAACTTATGGACGCAATTTTTATATATTGCAAGATTTCACTACATCAATCAATATATCCGGAAATCTCCCTTCGGCAGGCTTGCATTTTTTTGTTTGGCTATTACCGTTTTTGCTATCGTCAGAAGCCTTCTTCATTGGTTTTCCGCGGCAGTCTTCACTGTTCAATGCGAGATATGGAAAAAAAAAAAAAACTTTAAAAGAAGGATCTTGCTACACATCGGAAGAATGGACCCTTACCTTCAATATTTCCGTAACAGCACCTTACAATTTTCCGATATTCAAAATTTTTGTCCACGAATGTTGAACGCGGTGTCCTGCGAGGATCAGGTAAGCGCATCAGTCTCGGGAGCGTGGAACGCACCCATAGCAACGAAGAGAAAGTGCTGCAGCGGGCGCGTGCGGAAGTAGGTCGGAGCCGGGACTGCCTGGAATGCAACCCAGCGACGCTACCCGCGTCGAGAGGAGGATTGGGGGGGGGGACAAGACCTGCGCCGCGGGCCATAGATGACCTCAGGCATGCCAGCGGAGGACTCGGCAGCGGCAGGCAGCCCCAGGCAGTCAGTCACCTCCTCGCATCGCGAGGAGAGGGTGAAACTCTTTAGGAGAGAGAGCTTCGCGGAGCCTGCATCTAAGTTTAGTTAGCGCGAGGAAATCGCGAGCACTTGGCAGAGTCCGCCAAGGTTGACGCACGCTGCCTGCTTCTCCGACGCGGCTATTTCTCGTTTTGAAAGCGTAGCGAACTCTTTTCTCGATACTGACACGAGAATAAACGTTCTGCCGCAGGAAAACAAGAAGTGAACCCTAGGCGGAGAGATTATGCAACGACTTCGCCGAAAACAGGCGCTCCTTTAGTTTCCCGTTGTCACTAATAAGGCTTCTTAGATAAAGGGCCCGATTCAGTTTTACATTGCTTTAGAGTTGTCCTCTACCTCTACAGTGCGTGAGTAGTTCGCATCTTCGTGCCTTCGTCAGGAGGCGCTGTGGATTCCATGATGACTGAAAGAAGCCCACTGTCCCAGCAACAAACCCTGCTCATGTATACAAAAAGCTTTCTCTGAAGTGAACGACACCTGTACCCTATAGAGGCTGTCTTCTTGTTGGTCTAGTGTTTCCTTTTCACTTTTTCATTGTTTCATTCTTTCAAGCTCATCTACATAATATAGATAACCTATCTCCTATGCTCCTACTAGAACAATACGAGTATGTAACGTAGGCAATATGCGGTCACTAATAGAACGTACCATAACCTATCTTCCTACTTAAAGAGCCACATGCCGCCGCGGTGGCTGAGTGGTTACGGCGCTCGGCAGCTGGCCCGAAAGACGCGGGCTCGATCCCGGCCGCGGCGGTCGAATTTCGATGGAGGCGAAATTCTAGAGGCCCGTGTACTGTGCGATGTCAGTGCACGTTAAAGAACCCCAGGTGGCCGAAATTTCCGGAGCCCTTCACTACGGCGTCCCTCATAGCCTGAGTCGCTTTGGGACGTTAAACCCCCACAACCCATAACCTTAAAGAGTCACATATGCAGCGTAGGCTATATGTGGCCATTAATGCAGCCTATACGCTTATAAAGACGCAGGTAGTGTTTATTGCTTCTCCGGCTAAGCTATGCTGGGTGCAAACTTGCGTGTGCTGCCTGGCACTGCATTTCTTCCACAAAAAAGACACAAAAAAATGTGTGTCCCCCTCTAAAAAAAACAAACTAAACAATCATACGCAATATTTCGCTTCAGCGTTAACCTCCTTTCCTTGCCACGAGAAAGGCCTATGTTGGATGCGTGACACAAACGTTGCATATCCTTTCTCCTTCTTACAGCGAGAGCTGTTGTAGCCTTGGTTTAGCCATACATACCTGCATTCTACCGTCTACCAGTCTACCGGTGAATTAATGTAATTTACATAATTCAATTTCATTCAATTTAAAGGTCCATTACGTGCCGTGGCAGGTAGCAAAGTGCAGAGAGGAAACCTCCCTCTCCACGTTTAGGGGAGAGGAGAGAGAGGTAAAGTGAAAGAAACAGAGAGAGAGAGAGAGAGGGTTAACTAGACGGCTAAACCAAAGCTGTAACAGCTTTCACTAATTAACGCGCTAAGCCGGTGAGCTTAGCTCTACAAATGTTGTCCACGTACCCGGGAGTATACACAGTCTGCCTCAATGCCATCGTCTCGTCGCTGCTTCCGATTGTTTATGTCAACACACCGGCTGGAACCCGCTGGCACGCACGAATTAATTCACGCGCTCGTCTTCCTGCTTGCATCCCAACGGCGACACGCCACCGCATACGAGAGAAGTGAAAGAGATAGGACACTCAATGGGGGCGCGCCGTTTCGCAAGTTACACAGCCTTGGCGCGCTGCCCCATTCATCGGCACAAATGCGAGGCGATGCGCAACGCGTTCGTTCCACAGCGTATATGCAGCGCCGCGGGTTCGATCGCGCATATGCGTTTCGTTCGTTTCAAAAAGCGATTTCACGCGCCCGCGGAGAAAGTCGCGCGACCATGACCGATCGGCGGCAGGTATCTAGGTGGGCGGGCGCATTCCAACGCAGCACATTACGAACGACTACCTTGTAGGCCGTTTACAATGAACCGAGCGACGCTGTATTGTCTGAAGCTATTACACAAAGCGGCGAGGATAGGCGTAGGTGCCGAGTTTTTGTTCGGATTATGGGGTTTAACGTCCCAAAGCGACTCAGGCTATGTGGGGCGCCGTAGTGAAGGGCTCCGGAAAATTCGACCACCTGGGGTTCTTTAACGTGCACTGACATCGCACAGCACACGGGCCTCTAGAATTTCGCCTCCATCGAAATTCGACCGCCGCGGCCGGGATCGAACCCGCGTCTTTCGCGGCCAGCAGCCGAGCGCCATAACCACTCAGCCACCGCGGCGGCTGTATCGAGCTTTGGTAACGAATAGAAAGTATCGCTTAGCAGTAAGCGTAGTTAACGGCCAGCATGAAAACTTGCATCGAACGATTCATTTCACGCAACCGCCTTGTAGGAAGTGATCTGTTCACAGCAGTGCCGCCAGAATTTTTTTTTTTTGGTCGATGTCGAGAGTTAAATTAAGAGAGCTTACGCAGGAGGAGACAAAAACGGAAATGTAATATTTAAAATGGTTAACAGACACAGCAACCTACGAATAAATAAAGTAGATATCTTCGGCAATCAAGGACGTAATGACCCATTAATATCCATCCAACAGAGGTCTTGCGAGTGCAGAGGGAAGTTACAAGCCTTTATCAAACCTTCACATTCGAAATAGAAGCTTATCTTTGGCCAGACTCCCACAGCCATATTCGCCTATATGCATTCTCTCTTGAGTCTTGAACGCATTGTGCTATAGCGCGAACCTGCAACAATTAAAGAGAACACATGGTGCAGCAAGTGTTATATCCTTGCTAGGTCACCAACATCTGCAGTGTAATATCGTCCGGCAGTATACGAGACGTGTAACAGATTCCTTGCATTTTATAGGCACGGTATGTGAACAATGCAATGAGATCTTGTTACAGGCATCAGCCGAGATTTTCTGGGTTAAACAGTTCCAAATTCGGTGTTTTGACGGCGAAAGCTGTTTAATGACCCCCCCCCCCCCCCCTCCCTTTCGAGCAAGCTTCAATGTAATTCGGCGACAAAGCTGGCGCGACGTCAGAGCCGTTGAGCGAAGGAGCAGATGGTGGAAGCCAGATTTGGCGTGACTTGGCATAAGAAAAAGGGGCAGCAGATGCCAGAACCTTACCGCAGCTTTAATTTAGTGATGAGAGGATCAGATGGTTGCCCTACGCGCGCTTGCTAGCTGTGGCATTAGTATAGTGCTGTGGCCGGCAAAGAAGCTCTCGCCAGTCGCCGAGCTCAACAGCTTGAAAACCGCCGTCGCCGCAGAGAAGTCGCTGCCGTGCGCGAAAGAAATAAACAAATGAAAGAAGTTGCAAAATATCGCCTGCCTTAACTGCGTACGTGCTTAGCGCAGCATAGAGCGCCTGTGTTCTTTGCAGCTGCTCTGCGCTTTGTAAGCGAAAAAGCAAAGCAGCCCAGCGCAGCGCGCTGTAAACCAGCGAAGCATAGCGCTGCCTGTTTGTTTTTTCTTTTGTTTTCGCTAGCCCGAAAAAAAAAAACTCAGATGCGCAGCATGGGAAACTTTGATTTAACGTATTCATATATTTAACCTTAATTTATAACGCCCAAGTTTGTCACGTGCCCTAGACAGCACGATCACGAGACCCTGCGGACGCATCAGCATTTTTTTTTTTTTTACTGCTCTCAAGGGCGCATAACTTGGATACAGCCATGGGTCATCGCTCTGGGAGGTCTTTTGCCATTGAGAACGGCAGCACAAAGCAGGAAAGTCGGCGGTCTAGCTTTCGCAAAGAACTCACCTTCAGTGCATGCGCCTGTTTAACGTTCGCCTCAGATTACGCTGTAGCTGAGCTGCTGTTATGACGGGTCATTACACATCAATCCAGATGCGAACGCAGCACGCAACCCAGGGTGCGCGTGGATCTTGCCAACTTGTAAACGGCGGAGATTTCAAAAGCACACTAAGTGCAAATGACCTGCTTATATTGACCTTGTTCACGTCAATATAGAACAAAGAACGAGAGAAACTAAAAATAAGAAAAGCTACAGGGCTGTTAAAACTCTTCACTGACCCTTTAGCAACATGATGAATGATGCTGGGGCGTTTGACCGCTTGTCTGAGCGGTCGCGTGCGGGCAGTCTTGGAGGTATTTTTGGTCTCAACGTCGGTGCAGGAGAGCGGCCAGACAAGCCGAAAGGGCACTGATCCTGAGGTCGCGGGGTCGACTCTCGGAGAAGGCAGTGTCGTCCGTGCCCATGAATAAACTAACGACCTCACGCTCACATTGATGAGCGCAACAGTGCACTTAAAATATTGTTAATGTACTGGATGCTTTCCGCTTTTCTGACTCTGTGAATATCCCTCATTCTCTCTATCTGCTTGCGTATGCTAACGCCTGAGAGCACTGTAAGGTCAGAAGCGTTAATAAAAATTGAAGCAACATGTCGCGAAAAAAAATACGTTGGCAGAGTGAAAACGTGTACGCTAAGGGACACAGATTGCAGAATTCACCCTGACAATGACAGTTTTCATCTCTAACAGAACACGGGGATAACTTCAACCAGCAAAGGAGAAACAAGGCCATTATGGGCACATATGATTTCATACCACCTGTGACTTGCGTTTGTATTTTATCTTTTCTAAATCAGTTTTGGTCGGCACATGTGCCCCTCAACCGAATCAAAAGGAAGGGGAAAACCACAAGGCGATCACCAATCTTGTTTCAATATAGACATATGTGTACGTAGCACGTCTATATGAAGCGCGGCTGGCAGATAAGTCGGTAAGCAAACGTGCGGGCGGGTGGGCGGCCGTTAATTGTGATCTATAAAGGTACTGAGAGCGCAGACGCCGCCAACTGGGAATGTCTATTTAATCTGAACTATCTAGTTTTCATTTAACACCCCGCTTTCCACTTTCGTGCTCCCTCCTCCTGCATGGCCATGTGAATTAGTCATTATATGCGGACAATACCAGAAGAAGCCACTAAATAAGGACAGTTAACAATGGGCCGACATTCAGAAAAACGCACGTCACAAGCGACGGCCAGACTGTGACGCTGTGGCGCAAATAGCCGCGGTTATGTGGTTATAGATCCTATAAGCTATTCTCCCTTGAGGCCTATCGACTAAGTACACATGCACTATCATTTCGCTTGGCTTTCTTAGCGCGTTTTATGCGGCCATGAAACCGGCGGACCCCTTTACAACCAGCGGGTGCGTGGCTATACCAGCCTGTCTGTATTATGCTCATTCGTATTCCGCGAACGAATCGCTGAACGAATCGCTGCGGTCGCCCCAGACGCTGGCTATAAGCGCTGTGATGCGCGCGTAGGAATGTCGGAGTAACTCGCGTTATCTAAAGCGCTCACCGAATTTTGCGAGCCTAGCCGCTATTCCCTCGATGCTCCAGACGCATGAGCTCCAACGAGCGATAAATATCGCCCTCGAGGGAGAGGAAAATTACGGCAGCATGCAGTAAAAGCCACGCTTCCCAGACGCTTCCCAGACGCTGAGCG
Organism: Amblyomma americanum; assembly: GCF_052857255.1. NCBI lineage: Eukaryota > Metazoa > Arthropoda > Arachnida > Ixodida > Ixodidae > Amblyomma > Amblyomma americanum. Next base: position 32,076,522 of record NC_135498.1, on the reverse strand, counting down.
TTCCTCGCCCCTGTTTTTCATCGCTTCGCACTTTTTTCTTGTTTTACAAATTATAATGTTTTGAAGTATGTGTTGTCCGGTAGAGGGCGCGCGTTTTCTGGGGCATTAGGTGCGCAGTAGTGACTCTAGGGGCGCAGCGGTTTAGGAACGTGGCGCAATTAAGCGAGTTCCAGACTTAAAAATTTACATACGACACTTAGGACTACTTACGTGATCTGAATGCGAAATATTTCGTTTCTCATCGTGGGTTACTAGTTAGCTTCATTTGCTTACTGGTTAGTACTAGTCGGTAACTAGTACAAATGTCTCAAAGGCCTTTAAATCAAAGGCATTTGGGTGAAGACCATTGACGCAAAGGCCTTCACCTTATAGGCCTCTGACCTTAAGGCCATCGGGTGTCTATGTATAAAATGGGTCATCTGTTGCCTCTGTTCTGGCTGTCATGGCAGCTGTGCTGATGACGTCATTGGCGTTTTCGGACCGTTTCGTCTGCACAACAACGCCGTTGCAGTGCCGATGAGCAAATAATACCCAGACGCGAGGCAATTAACGGTCTATCCTGTCGGACTGTATTTCGCTTTCTGACTCGACGTCTTCATTCTAAACTACATTGTCCTTCATCGAAGGCCGCTAATATATACCATGTGTCTCAGCTAAATGCAACCAAGCTTTTGAAGAAATACGGAGTGTCCTAGGCGAGTGAAACAAACTGAGTGAGATTGAGAGCTGTGTGGTCTAGTCAGCAGCACTTTTTTTTGTTCTGAAAAGTTCGTTAATTATTACGTACTATTAGCTAACCCTTTAATTATTGGCTTTAGGAAAAAAGTGTCAGTTGGGAAGTTCTAGATCGCAATGAAAAACAACGGAATGAAAAGTTTACGACAAGGTACCATTTACGCAGATCTTTTTACTGGCCTAAAAAGGAAGCCCGCGAAATGCGAAAACTACCACGTGATAGCGGTGCTACTCAATGCCCCAAGACGCACTGTCCGAAAACAAAATCCGTTCATGTCTGGAACCGGCTACTGATCCGGAGTTCCCGGGTTCGAACCCGACCGCGGCGGCTGCGTTTTTATGGAGGCAAAACGCTAAGGCGCTCGTGTGCTGTGCGATGTCAGTGCACGTTAAAGATCCCCGGGTGGTCGAAATTACTCCGGAGCTCTCCACTACGGCACCTCTTCCTTCCTTTCTTCTTTCACTCCCTCCTTTATCCCTTCCCTTACGGAGCGGTTCAGGTGTCCAACGATGTATGAGACAGATACTGCGCCATTTTTTCTTCCAAAAACCAATTATTACTATTATTATTATTCATCTCTGGAACGCTATTGCCGATGCGGCTTTGCGTTTGCAGCGTTCGCAAAATGCGAGCCAGCAGCTGCTAACCCAGTGGCGGGCTTGCTTTCCGGGCCAGTAAAAAAAAATATACGTAAAAGGCACCTAGCTGAAAACATTTCAGTTAGCTGTTTTTTGAAGACGATCTTCAACTTCCAAATTAACACTTTTTCCGAAGTTAGTAATTAAAGATTTAGCTAAAAATGTGTGCTAATGAACTAGCTTTACAGCTTTACAGAATGAAAAAAAAACGTACTGCAGACAAGGCCACATTACCGCCAATAATACTCAATTGTTTCTATTCGCCTAGGATATTCCGTCTATTTAAAAAAAACTTGGTTACACTTAGGCGGGACACTAGGCCACATATTTACATGGACAGCGCACAAAAATGGGCAACGATTAAACGCATTGTAGAACGGAAACGTGGTTATTTTGATTTGAGCAGCTGTTGGTTGGTCACTGCATTCACGTCTTCGTGGCTTGCCTCGTCGGTATTACTTTATTATGCCTAAGATACTGAATAGAAACAAAGAACAAATGTTCGCTGTGAAAAGTGCGTACAAAACGCACGCAACTGAACGAAAATAATTTAGTGGCAGTTTAAGAGCGGCGAAGCAAGAAAACGCGATGATCACGATGAAACCGAAAACTTTCCCTTTTAGACCCCTAAGTTTTGTAATGACGCTACCAATACGCCCTTAAGGAAAGGGTTAGTCAGCATGCTGGAGTGTCAATCCAAGATATAATGATTGGTTTTTGGGGAAAGGAAATGGTGCAGTATCTGTCTCATATATCGTTGGACACCTGTGCCGCGCCGTAAGGGGAGGGATAAAGGATGGAGTGAAAGAAGAAAGGAAGAGAGAGGGGCCGTAGTGGAGGGCTCCGGAATAATTTCGACCACCTGGGGATCTTTAACGTGCACTGACATCGCACAGCACACGGGCGCCTTAGCGTTTTTCCTCCATAAAAACGCAGCCGCCGCGGTCGGGTTCGAACCCGGGAACTCCGGATCAGTAGTCGAGCGCCCTAACCACTGAGCCACCGCGGCGGGTGCAATCCAAGATATCCACTCACCAATTCCCGGCGATTGACGTATAAGTATGCACGCGAAAGACAAAAGGAAACTCAAACGCTGCGTCAAAGAAACGACACCGAAAACCGGTCTCTCATGTTCGAAGATCGTCTCAAAATGCGGTGCAAAAAATCCCTTCGGACAACCAACACCTGCGAAGCGTCACGTGAAGCCGAAAACAACACTTCAATATATGTTTCCATGTATACAGAATTGTTTCGAAGACGGCGCATTGTCTTCTCATAAACAATCGCACTGGCTCTCTGTTCACAACGTGTTTGCTTTCTTTACTGGTGATTTTCTTTTAGAGCATGAGAACCCATTTTCCGCTGCCTGGCTGAAGGTATTATTTTACTTTCTTTGTATTTATTATACCTTATTTATTCAGATTTGATTCCGTTTCACGTGAATCGGGGAAGCCGCGCGGATATGAAAGGCACGTTTGAATGTCAAGCCGTGTCAAATGTTTCCTGAGCGGGGAAACTGAACGTTCAGGGCCACAAGCTATGCTTTCGCGCTGCTTAATAATAATAATTGGTTTTTGGGGAAAGGAAATGGCGCAGTATCTGTCTCATATATCGTTGGACACCTGAACCGCGCCATAAGGGAAGGTATAAAGGAGGGAGTGAAAGAAGAAAGGAAGAAGGAGGTGCCGTAGAGGAGGGCTCCGGAAAAATTTCGACGACCTGGGGATCTTTAACGTGCACTGACATCGCACAGCACACGGGCGCCTTAGCGTGTTGCCTCCATAAAAACGCAGCCGCCGCGGTCGGGTTCGAACCCGGGAACACCGGATCAGTAGCCGAGCGCCTTAACCACTGAGCCACCGCGGCGGGTATTTGTCTTTTATTTTCCGTTTTTTTTTTAACATTTTTCTGTTCAGTTATATTTACCCTTATATTCAACTTTATTTTTTAACCAATTACTAACAATGAATAATTACTAATCACCCATTACTTAGTAATTGCTAATAGTATATGGGTTATAGCTATTATGCCATTGATGACGTCACAGTGTGACAGATTTCGCGGACGCCGGGACAACGATGAGCCATTAAAGGCCTTCGCTTTAAAATCTCCGAAGTTGTCGCCACTGACGGTAGTTACTGCCGCACGGTCGTGATAGTGGACCGCGCGGCGCGAGTTCCTACAAGTACGAGACAAAGGTGGAGAGGAGGAGGAGGAGGAGGAGGAGGAGCAGCGCCGCGGCAGACGGGATGCCTGGGTGTCTCGCCGGGTCATTCCGCGGCGACCTTGGTGGCGAGGCCGTTCGCGTGACACGTGCGGAAGGAAGCCATGACCGCCTCGCGCATGTGAGCTACGCGTGTTGCTGGGCTGATTGATGCCACGGCTGCAGCCGCGTTCCTTCCCGGTAGTGCGCGTGCGCACTCGAACGCTGCTTCTGAGCATTCGGTTTTCCGTGCTGCGTTGCGTTGTCGACGATAAGGTTGCGATTCCGAGGACATCGAGCGGGAACGATTGCGATGTCGCAAGGGCGCGTGGTACAGAGCACGTGGTTTTCTTGGAGCACGAAGAGTTTTCGACCGTCTCTCCGTTTGTGGTCATTGTGTGTCTTCCCTTTCTGGTGCACGCGAAGAGACGTGACAGTGGAGAGAGAGAGAGAGAGAGAGAAACTTTATTTGGGTGCTTTCAAGGGCTTGGCGTCTCGAGGCCTCCGTCGTCTTCACTGCGCGGCGACTTGAGGCCTCTTCTTAAGCAAGGTTGGGCCCCGGCTCCACTGAGCCTAGCTACCTCACTTGCGTGCTGCACTAAAGCCCTTTGGGCCGTGAGCTCGCAGCTGGTGAGCCGACCCTCCCATTGCTCCGCACTCGGGTTATTGTGTTGGTGGAATGTTTGGTTGCGTTTACATTCCCATGTGATGTGGTAGAGTGTGGGTGTGGCCCCACAGTTGTAATTGGTTAAAAAATAAAGTTGAAAATAAAGGTAAAGATAACTAAACAGAAAAATGTTAAAAAACGAAAAATAAAAACAAACAAATAAATACCCGCCGCGGTGGCTCAGTCAAAACATTCCCGAAAAGTTTTCCAATGCCGCCCCCTTCGTTTTATCGGAGAGAAGGAAAGTGTAGATGGAAAGACGAAATGGTTTCATAGCCTGAGCAGATGGGTTACAGCGGTTTCAGAATCACTGGACTTAAGTATCGCACCTATCGATAATGTACCTAAGGCGCCTTTGGTCGATAAAGTACAAAGGTAAAATGTCGAAGGGGGTGCTAAGGTATCTCATTTGTCTAATCTGAGGATCGTTCGATTAAGGTATCGACGTTATCCAGCGCATGCTCCCCCCCCCCCCCCCCCCTTGCCCTATTGCCCTAACCGATAGTGTCACCCTATTCTAAAAGACTGTAATGTCTAGCATGCTGAAGAAAAACGCACGGACTGGCGAGGAAAACATATCTTCGCTTTTGTCCAGTTATATCCACTCTGCTTGCATAACTACGATTGGAAATATGCTGGTCAAATGTTTAGGGGAATCCCCCAAGGTGGAGTACAGTGGAGTAGTTGGAATAGTCCTACTTCACATTGGGGGATTCCCCTAAACATTTGACCAACACTGCTCCCACCTCGAGTTATTGATCAATTCGCTCTCGCCCTACCATAAGCTTGCCGTCCCGGTGAGCTCAGTTGGTAGAGCGACTGCTCCGGTGAAGCGGTGGTCCCGGGCTCGAACCCCGGACCAGGACGAATTTTTCTTTAACTGCGAAGTTTTTGAGAAAGCTGTATAGCTTTCCTTTGTACCCGTATGGCTGCGTTTTGGGTGGATGCGAATGAGTAATTACTCCCTTACTGTGGAAATATGCTTCGTAAGTAACGTTTTTCATCATCGCCAGCAAAAGCTTAATTATTCATACAATACAAAGCTCATCCGTACAACGGCCCTGAAAACGAGCGTGGAAATGGCGCCCGAACCAGCGCTGTTTACTACTCGTGCTTACGACTCGTCGGCTCGTGCCGAGGTCGTACGCAACACGTAGCAGACAGTGCAAGTCCACCAAAACGACGACGATAAGGTTGACCGAACTCACTGCCGCAACTTCGGGGCGGCGCGTCGCTCAGGAACCCAAACAAACCTGCAAAACGGCGCATGTGTACGCGTACTATATACACGCACGCGCACGCTGCGCAAGGCATCACGCGCAACTCCGTAGTTCCTACGCACGAACTGTGTCGCTGGCGTCTAGCTCGTTGGAACGGACGCGCAGCGTCGTCACACGGTTATCGCCCTTGGCGGCGTTGCTTCGAAGGGTATACACGAGCAGCTCGCCAGCCGAGTCTGCCTTGGCGGTCGCCAATGGGCAGACACGTGCGGTGGGAGGGGGAACACAGACAACGATGGAGAAAGTGGCCACAGAGATGGAGGAGGAGAGGTTTTAGAGCGCGAAAGGTCGGGAGAGGCGATCGCGGAAAACTGGACCGACAGTGGAGAGAGAGAGAGAGCGACCGGTCAACCGGAACTACATATAGAGACAGCAAACTGCGCTGCCGCGATAATGCCCCCCCCCCCCCCCCTCCCCGCCATCGGAGATGTGTATAGATACCGACTCGTTGTTAAGCTATTCTGTAAACGCTGGTAAGCAGTTAAACTAAGAACGAGTCAGCCCGGACCAAGTTTAAGTAGCAGGAAGCCCCTTTGGCACTCTGTCGAGTCTGCGTAACCTGCTTCTCTCGTCGTTTGCTCTAATGTGAAGCTACACTATACTCTTTTTCTAGGACGTCTAGAGACTAAACGCGAATACGCCTATGTCGACAATGGCACCTATTATATAATATTGGTTTTTGGTGAAAGGAAATGGCGCAGTGTCTGTCTCATATATCGGCGGACACCTGAACCGCGCCGTAACGGAAGGGGTAAAGAAGGGGAGTGAAAGAAGAAAGGAAGAAAGAGGTGCCGTAGTGCCTCGAGGGCTCCGGAATAATTTCGACCACCTGGGTATCTTTGGCACCTCTTTCTTCCTTTCTTCTTTCACTCCCTCCTTTATGCCTTCCCTTACGGCGCGGTTCAGGTGTCCGTCGATATGTGAGACAGATACTGCGCCATTTCCTTTAAATAATAATTGGTTTTGGGGGGAAAGGAAATGGCGCAGTATCTGTCTCATATATCGTTGGACACCTGAACCGCGCCGTATGGGAAGGGATAAGGGAGGGAGTGAAAGAAGAAAGGAAGAAATAGGTGCCGTAGTGGAGGGCTCCGGAATAATTTCGACCACCTGGGGATCTTTAACGTGCACTGACATCGCACAGCACACGAGCGCCTTAGCGTTTTTCCTCCATAAAAACGCAGCCGCCGCGGTCGGGTTCGAACCCGGGAATTCCGGCTCAGTAGTCGAGCGCCCGAACCACTGAGCCACCGCGGCAGGTCCATTTCCTTTCCCCAAATACCAATTTTCGTTTCCTATACGGAAGAAAGAAAGGAGGCTGTCCTGTAGCACACACCTTTTTATAGGTAGAAAGAGAGTAAGCTCCGCTATAACGTACGCCCTTGTATAAAAGGGGTTGCGCTAGAAGACAGCTTGCTCCATTTTAATCGTTTCTGTTTAGAGTGGCACGGACATCGTGCGATGCCAGCGTTGGCCGTTAGAGGGGTTGACGTCGACATCGTCCTCGCTTTGCTGCCCGGCCTCTCGCGCATCAAACAAGCGGCACTATTATCAGTTCAAGCGGGGCTCTGCTTGCCAGCAAAGCTTGAAGGAAATATACATGTATAAAATGTGCTGTACGACAAAAAAAAAAGGATTATTCCAACCATAGGTGACGTAATCAGGCACGCCTCAATGGTGCGTGCTTGCGTGTCTAGGAAAAGCGGGGAGAGGTACACGATCATGTAGGCGAGGGGAAGGGGCGTATAGACGTGTGACGGCCATTGCATCGTTAAAACATCGTTAATGCAAAGGGATATAAACAGCCTTGACACAGAACAGTGTACTTGTTTTCAATCATGGGAAAAGGCCCCAGAGTGGACGCGCCGCCGAGTAAACGCAAATTCGGGAGCCGCGCCGTCATTTGAAGGATAGCTTGCTTCGGTAAGGATTTAGCAACCATCCTCGATTGTTATTCGTATCGGTCCAGCATCGCTTCGAGTAGGAGGCGCATATTTCGAGTTGCGTGCGCACGTGTGATGAAAACACGTCTAGCTGGCGTTTGCGCCGTCGTTCCCTGATACAAGTATGTCCAAACAATGGTGGGTTGAAAACAAACCTCATGACTGTGCGGAAGGGGGCGCCCGAATCAACGATTGGCGACCGGCCCTGGGTTCTTCGCAGGGCACTCTCTACACAGCATGGAGTAGAAAAGGCGGCAAGCTCTCTTTTTACTCCCATATAGGCGTTTTCGTGTCTAGAGGGATGCTGAGCGCTGTACATGGAGTGAGTTGGGAGACAAGCAAAGCACGGCAGATGAGATCGTGCGCAGTAACCCAAGCTACGGGGTGGGTTGTAAAATTCTCTCAACACATTATAACGAACAGCGGGAAGTTTGTATTATTCACGTCAGCTGTTTGAAAATTTTTAACGTGTCGGCGAAAAATAATTTACTAAAACTTGGAGCAGTACAAAAGGCAGGTGCTCGTCGGTGTGCAAACGGTAACAGCCAGCTTTCGAAGTCGCGCGCTTTATTTTCCAAGCAAAGACATGGGTTAAAAAAAGCCACATAAGCATAAGCTGCAGAGCAACACGAATGTGACGTTTACCTTAGGCGTATATACCGTTGTAACTTCGACAGCCTGACAGGACTTTTTAACAGGAGTTGCGAGCTGAACCTATGATCTGTGTCTGCAGATTCTTCCTATTTTGCGTTTTTTTAATCGCTCTAATTCAAAGCTGCACTTTATTGACAGAGACGAAACGAAACACAGCTGATGGCGCTAGTCTAATTCACTAGCCACTTTTTTGTAAACAGTAGTTTGCATTAAATAATAGTTTGTACATATTACTTCTCCCCCTATCCTCTCTTCCTGTCCCCTCACCTCTTTCATTTCATTTCTCCATTCTGCCTGCTATCCTTCATTTCCGCTGCCCCAGCTCAGGTGCTTCAGTATCGATGGCAGGTGCCGGGGCTAGCAAAAATCTTTTCCTTCCTTTTTACTATTATTTTAATAAACAACCACTACCACCACCACCATTAAAAAACTCAACCTGGCGGACTAAACCTGGTGAGTAATGTCGTCGAGTAGTGTACGTGGTTGAGAGCGTAGGTTGTGTAGATAACACGGCCGACTCACTGGTAATGCTTAATGAAAAGCGCGAAGCGTACGTGCGCAAAGAGCTATCAGTAACAAGAATCCAGATATCATGAACGCATCGGTGGAAACAAGCGGCCTACAAATACGAAGCGTTAGTCACTGCGTTTCTATTTCACTACGCGTTGTTCGTTTTTTTTTGCCTTTTTCATTTTAATTCCGAGCGCGAGCAGTTCGCAAACTTCATTTCTTCAATCAGAAACTTCGCCGCGTGGAAATCTATGACATTTAAAAAAACAACAGAAAAACACAGCGCAACTTTGAGACAGGGGCGAAGAAGAGGCGGACAGGTCAGGTGACATTCATGTCACGTGACCTTAATGTCACAGTCAACCTGGGACGCATAAGCCTACGGGTGGCTCTGTTTGGAACAGCCACCGACTGGTGCAGGGGTGCATCACGTGACCCTACACCAGCGCGCCACGAATACATCCCCAAAACTAAACACAGTCGTAACCGTCCTGTCAGTTTTTTTTTGTTTTGTTTTCTGTCATGAATTACCGACTAGCCCGATCAGCCACGCGTGGAAATTTACCCGTCGAAGCGGGCCAGCCTCTTCAGCCTCGTGATGTTTCCAAACAGTGTTTGTCTAACCTCCCCTTCTCGGGTGGGGGTGACGTTGATGCATGCTCGGCTTGCAGTGTATCGGTCATCGAGAGCCTGCTAGGATGCACGTGTCTGGGCCCGGAACGAAAACAACAGTTGCTCGCCAGCGGCGTCGGGGAGGGGGGCGCCCGAAAAACAACGCTGACCCCGTGTTTTTCTGTTTTTCGACGCGACTATAGCTGGCCCCGGGCGAGGCGTAGGACCATGCTCTCGGCGGGTGCCGGTGCGTGCGTCCGCGAAGGAACCCCGCCGAGGTAAACAAGGGAGAGAAATGGGGTAAGGGTGATACTGGCCACCGCCGCCACAGGGAACTGTACCCGCTCCTCTCAGATAGTTCGGTGCACCACTACCAAACCTGAAAACCCTGAAGGCTCCGCTAAGCCAATGCACGAAGAAACATTATTGGATTTAGGACAGCTTCTAAGCGATGTTATACTTCCGCATGAGCCAAGTTGAGCAGGACGAATTCTTGCTAAAAATAAAGAAGTGCGCTGAACCTTGCCGGTACTCCCAGTACGAAAGAAAGAAAAATCTAACGTCAGGAAAGCTGGGCAGTTTCATCGAGCGAACGCGTCTCCAGCCAGCCGGCTACTCCACGCTGGGGAAAAAGAATGAGAGGGAAAGGGAGACAGTGAAGAGAAATCTTGTTTCGAGCAATGCGCACGACGAAGCAACTCCCCCTGCACACTTTTTTGCCGCCTGAAAGTTTACTGTGCACGCTACAACAGCTCTGCTGGCTGAGGCATTGTTACCATTCTGAGGATGAAAGAACAAAACAAATTAGTAGCAAATGAACTTTTCGGCTTTGTTGATAGCCGTTTCAGGCCGCCGAGCGATGCATGAAGCGTTCGAAAACATCCTCATGTAGTCTCGCTTGCGGTTGTCTTTCTGCGTTTTCGTTGTGTACAAATCCAGTGTCTATTCGCGACGCCCCATGAACGCTCCCTTCGATTGCGCCCATCACAGGGAGATACCGTACTTAGCTAAATATTTGCAGGCTTTTCAGCCTATCCAGGGGATACGATGTGACACCGATTGCCATATATACGACTTGTCGCACCGCCTTACCAGTACACGCAATCCCAGGTACGCCTGAATCACGTGACCATTCACACTGAACATTCTTGTACTCTCCTGCCAACCTGTATGACTTTTCAGTTGACCACTAGGTGAAAACGGGAGTTCGCGGCTTAGACATTGCGTGCCGGTTCCGTTGACCGTAAGCTCTTTGGCAAGATGTCGTGCAGGCGGCTTTATCTTTAGCGCTTGCGTTCAAGACACGAAAACTGAGAGCTACCGAACGCATAAAACCGCAATAAACCTGGTCGCCAACCGAGCCTCAGCCCCGACCTGCACCGAGCTGCACAGAATTATATAGTCTAACCTCGCTATAACGAAACTGTTTAAAACGAAACAATGGATATAACGAAGGAATGACGATTCCCTTTGGAAACTTGGTCAACACGGGCTGTAACGAAGTAATCGCCAAGCATTTTAAACTTCGCTATAACGAGATTCAACTGTGGCCGTAGCTTCGCTATAACCCGTGTTGACCGAGCTTCCAAGGAGAATCGTCCTTCCTTCGTTATATCCATTATTTCGTTACAACGAGATTCGACTGTACACCGACGCAATGCAGATAGGCTAAGAGCACCTCGCACTGAGACGAGGCCATTACACCGCGTGCACGCACGCAGGCATGCACAACCGCCAACTGAAGACGGCGTTGCTCGCAGGGCCCGATGAGCGAAGGACCACGCGCCCGTTCATGCTTCTAAATAAACGACCACAGCGAACCCGCACGCGTAAAGTTCGCCCGATGTTCCAAGTTGGCTCGCAGCCCAGCATCTTCGCGCGCGCGATGCGGAATCCCTTTCGGGAAAGGGACCGGTGCGCCTGCACGGTAGGCAGTCCGCGCGAGCGTGCTTGCATACACTCGGGTGCAGACTGACTGCGGCAGCGTTTGAACCGGAGCCCGAAGCCCCTGGGGTTCGCCCTTGACGTCAACAGTGTAGGCCATGGCGCGCGCGCTGCCTGCTCCAGTGGAGAAAGCCAAGGCAGCGACAGAACCCGGCTAACGGACGTTCACCACTCGTCACGCCAGCCTGCGGCGAAACCCACGCGTGTTCGGTCACGTGGTCAGACGTGGGACGTGAAGAAAGCGCCGCCGCGCCGCGGAAGGCAGTCATTCGTTTCCCGGCATCGACCACGGAAGAAGGCGCACCAGTGTATTTAAAATAAAAGAACGCGAAAAAATAAATAAAAGAAGCGAGATGAGCAGACGGGGTGGAACGGTCAGGGAAAGAAGGACGCGCAGCCTATTCCGCGGTTTTTAAAAAGGGTAACGAGCACGTCGATGGCGGTAAAAAGAGTCGCCAAAGTAAAAATAAACGCTCCTGCCACCCAGCTCTCCCTGTGGCGTCTGTGAGTGGATGCGGAAAGGGTTTAGTCACTGATGCGCTGTCATCGCGGCTATGTTTATATATTCCTTCGCCCACGATCAGTCGGGAAGCGCGTGCGGAAGACGGATGAAAAGGAGGTGCCCTTCATGTCCGTTCTCTGGTCTCACTGTGCTGCTGTGAAACGTTTCAAGCAAGGGAACCGCGTACTAGCGCACTGACGTGTGGTCGCTTTAAAATAAAAATGAAAGCAATAGTTGAGAGCTTTAAACTTTTAAAACAGCACAGGTAACGGACTTGTTCACTGCGCAAACACTAGTGGAAAGCGGAATCACCCTTTTAAACTTTTATGTTCCGGCCATTAAATGACCTATGGAGATCTTCAGAGCCTGAGCAAAAGTGCAGTTTTTCAGTGGAAGTGAAAAAAAAAAAGTATTTTGTAAATACGTCTCTTTCCCTCAGCGCATGCTCAAATTCAGAGGCCCATCAGTTTCCCCCTTTTTTTATGATCTTGCTTTATATCAGGAACGTATCCAAAGGTGGGGAGCTATATCCAGCCACCAAAAAATTATTGCCACGTACCTGCTTCATATTATGGCAATGGGCGTAAGGAAATAAATTTGGTCTCCGTGGATAAGAAGCTGGTTTAGACAAACCAGCTGACTTGCAGTGCCGCTCACAGCGCCTCTTTTGCTGCAAATTTCCTTCATTGATAGATGGGAGCGCAATGAGTATTCCGATTTTCAAGAGCATTCAGGCTACAGGAATGTCGGAATTTTTTTTTTTTTAAACGCTGTGAGAGGCAGCTATGCATCATGATGCCCGCGAGGTGTGGCGAAGATAGGAAAACGCATTTGCGAAGGCTTCATTTGCTCGGCGCTCAAACAGAGAAACGCCACTTACTCAGAGATTCGTAGGCAGCGCTCAAAGGCCCCTTTTCTAATCGCTCGAGATGCGCGTATTTGTCGAGCGGGCTGAAGGACGAAGGCGGGCTGCAGGGATCATTAGGTCCCCCCCAGAACTCAGTCACGCCCTCAGAGACGGTACGTACGCTTGCCTTTGAGAGATCATATATGCAAGCTTTGGACACTAAAGAGATTCGCCGCTCAGGTGGCCAGACTAAAAAACGCGAGGTTCCCAGCCTCTGCGCTGGCTTCGGTGTCGAAACGGATTCTTATGGTACAGAAGCAAACTCTAATGGGGACTAGGTCACATAAAGAGAGTGCACAGGGAAGGAAAAAGCTCGCCTCCATCCCTTACATCCATGGAGTGTCTCACAGCCGGTGGCTCGCCGTTATGAGGTGGACATAATATTTTCGGGAAACAATAAGATAGGGCGGACAGGTGTCGCCATTGAGAGGTGTGACGTACCGCGGGACCGCGGGAAAGAAAAGCTAGTGGTGCGAAGCACTCCGATCCGTTTGTGGAATGTGCTTCGTACCATTCCCCTGACATCTAGTCGACATTACACGGGCCAGACGGGGCGCTGTCTAAATGTGCGCCTCCAGGAACATGCCAGGTCACTTGACGGAGGTTCGAAGACGCACTTGACCAAGCATGTCAAAAACCACGAGTCAAGTATGTCCCACTGTTCACAGAAACGGGCGTTCTCTGGAAACATAAAGATAAGACTTCCCGGGAGATTATGCAGGTCTCGGGTACAAGGAAGTCGGCCGATGAATGCGTGAGTTCGCTATCATTGCTGCTACTTGACGCTGAGGTTGTTTATCTTGAAAGAGCATTAAACTCATGATATCAGGTAGATTCGTGGTGCCGCATCGCTGTAATTGCCGGGCGCTTTTGTAACAATGTTCTGGACTGCGCATGTAACCGCTGCTTTTTTCTATATACGCTTTCTGTACTTCTAATAATTTTTGTCAGTTGTTAGTGAGCACTTGTGTTGTCGTCACTCCGCCTACGTCCTTGTCCTTGTGGTGTCACAGCACTGCGAAAGAGATTTTGCTTGCGAAGGCTACTGAGTGCAGTATTTGCAATGCAATAGACGTCAGGTGACAGCTTGCACATTTTTATTTTAATACTGAGAACACCACCTTCACGTTTTGTGGAATATAAACGGCGTGGTTTTCAATACTGCATCCTCTTATCCCCGTCGGGCCACTTTCCCCCGTTAAACACGTTGTTTAATTGCCTGCCATGACATACCCAGCAATTCTCGACAAAAGCATTTTTGATCAAGAAACCGTTTCTGAACGCAATTTTTTTCATATAATGTAAGATTTCGCTATAACAAACAATATATCCGCAGATCACCCGACGGCAGTATTGTATTTTGTTTTTTCCAATTCACGTTTTTGCTATCGTTAGAAGCGTTGCCCGTTGGTTTACTATGGCAGTCTTATCTGTTCGATGCGATCGCTGGGAACACTTTAAAAGAAATATTTTGCTACATATTAGATTAATGGATCATTACCTTCAATATTTCCATTACAGTGTCTTACAATTTTCCAATCTTCAGAATTTTACAATTTTCAGCTTCGATGGCAGCGCCGGCACATCGCTTAAGCGGGCACTACACATCTGCATCGTCGATGTAGCCATCATGGAGCCATCAAAACAATTTAACCCGAACGCCAAACTATAGCGACGTCCGCGGTATTGCGCCAGTAATCATTACTGTACGCCCGCGTTACGAACCCTCGACGCAAACGTCGCCCAGCGCTCCGACTGTACGCGTCCCCGTAACCGTACACACGGCCGGCAATACGTCTGGCTGTTGTTACTCACGTTACGACTCTACGCCTACGACGTACTCCCGCCCCCGCACTCTCCGTTCCGCAGTCAGCGTTCGGAAGGAAAAGGAGAGCGGGGCCGTATAGAGTAACGGGAGCGACAGAAAGAAACAAACAACACAGAAATTCAAGGCGCGGAAGCGGTGCGTATCGTGAGGGCGTACTACGTACCAGTCGGCTCGAGATCTCGGTTATCTCCATGACGTGGACAGCGAGTATCGCATGTGGGCCACAGCCGAAAGACGACGACGAGCTCGAGTGACGTCACCGGCGTATCCTTGGCCTCTCCTCAAGGCGTTCGCGCCGAGACACTCGAGCGAAGAAGAGAGAAGGCGGAGACACGGCGGGCGCAAGATCACTCCCCCACGGACACGAGGCACCTGCTGGAGTCTCTCCGAGTCGGAGTCGGTCGGTGGGCAGCGCAAACAACAACGAAGTCGCTCTTCGGTGATCCCTGCGCGTCCGTCTGGCTCGCAGGAGGATCGTGGACGCGTTGGTCGTTCGTGTAGTCGCCGTCGAGTCGACGCCGCGCACACGGGAGCGAACGCGGTTTGGTCGCGTAGGTGATGTGGCTACGACTGCGGTCCGTTGTGGCGCGCGAGCAAGCGCGGGTGTCTCTTCTGCGCCACCACGCCAGCGTTGGCAACGGGTTGCGCGACTCTCGACTTTTTCGAGAGCTTTCCGAGCTGGCGCGTGGGATTCGGAGCGAGGTTGGCCGAAAGAGACACGCGAGAATGGCCCCCGCGCCCGTGACCTCATGCGCTTCCTTCGTCGACGTGCCGTTGGTGGCGACAACGTATTCGCGTCGCTTGCAGAACAGGGGCGAAAGAAGACAAGTAGTTTGTCGCCTTAGTCTTGGAATGGGGGAGAACGCTCGCTTTCTCGGTTTAAACGCGCGAGGATGTGGAAAAAAAAAGGGGGAGGAGACGGAGGGAAGGGACGGAGGTAGGAGGGACGGCTAAGTGAAGAAACAAGACTAAACATAACGCGACGCCAATCGCCGGAAGTCGATGGTTTTGTTTTTCACATGTGTTGAAATTTCCTTCTTTAATGTAGCTGTCACATGCGCACATCCTGGACAATTTTATTGTTGCCCTTTGTAAATAGTGTATATATGACCACTCCCTGTGTCCTTTCTTGCTGCCCGCTCACCTCTTTCATTTCACTTTTTCAAACTGCCTGCTATCCTTTACTTCCGCTGCCCGAGCTCAGGTGCCGCCGCCACAGTGATGGCAAATGCCAGGGTTAGCAAAAATCTTTAAGCTTTCATTTTTATTATTATTTTTAATAAGCAATTACTGCTAATGTAGCGGTCGAATTCGGCAAAACGTTCATTTCGCAACTATAGGCTACGTTTGCCGCGAAAAGCTCTAGAAGGTGCCGCCAGCATCGAACGAAATTCAACAAACTTCTTGCAGAAAATTCGATACTAAATTTGAGAGAGTATCACCCGGAGGAATGCTTGTTAGAAAACAAAAAAAAAAACTTATTTTCGCACAAAGTTCTGCAGTAATAAACAAAGGAATGCTTAAACTTTGCTGCATTTCATATTTCACACGACTGCACTTCGAGTAAGGCACTCACGGACGCGGACAGTCAACATACATGCAGTCATGATTAAACCAACGAGTCCTCGTATACTATGCCGGGAACATCGGATGTTCGTTCCCGTCATGATGTTATTGTCATTTTTTTTTTCTCCCAAGTTTCTGAAAAGCCCTGACGCACATGCTGCCAGCACTGGATTGTGAAACGTCGCCTTCGGGATGAGTCGGTGAACCAAGTCGCGTCTAACAATGCACGAATCTCTTCTCCTCAAAACAAGGAGAGACGAAATAAAAAATCGCGCAAAGTGGGACAGATAGGGAACCGTGCTAACTTTAGAAACGAAACATGAATCTCTATCGCGTACACAGCCGATCTATTGACACTCCAGTCTTCCATTGAGACAGCAATGACTGCGCACCCGGTGACGTCACCCAAGGAGGGCAGCCACATCTGTGTGACACACGCAAACAGCGGCCACGACTCAGACAGTCCCGTTCGAGGCCGACGTCGTTTGGCTTTGAGGCTCTCAGCGTGGTTATATTTAGAGACGAAGCCCCGACCTGACTGTCTCTTCTCGGTTTCGAAACATGGGCGCTCGTCACAAATGTCTAGGGGGGGGGGGGGGGGGGGGGGGGCTGCTCGGTTGGCGGCGCGTTTTCCTCTGTTTACTACGTGGACAAAAGTGATGCGGCGTTAGCCTTGAGGCGCGATGTCCATTATGTGACGTATAGTACCATTCGTCGACGCGCTAAAGTGATCCGCTTGCATGCGCTCTACAAACAGGGAACGCTTGGAGACGACACGCTGCGTATAGGTGCCTTCCCCGGAGCTGTCTGCACCAACGCATAAGCGATTTAACTTGGTAAAGTAGCAAATGATTAAATAATAAGAAAGTAAATGAGGAAGTTAATAATATGTTACCCGGGCGTTGCCGTAACCAGCAGAGAAGACCCAAGAATGAAATAATCCTTCCGCGAAATGCGAAGGAGAACTGTATAGTGGAGTTCTTGCGAATCTGAGATAAGAAAGGGGAAGAGTAGCCTGCGAAACGCTGGGTGCAACTCTCGCAGCAATGCACTCCCACTGGTTGCAGAGAAGCCCATAAATGTACGTGTATTGATGACGGCGATTATGTCCTCAGGCTGAATGGCACGTACCCACGGCTGGGGATTGGCCAGGGTGCATTGCTGATACAAACGCACACTTGGGTAAGGAGTGGAGTAATTGGATAATCTTGTGACGAAGACTCGAATTTGGATTAAAAAGGAGATAAAAGAAACGGTAATGAAAGAGCTGTGAATTATATATCCGTGAATAAAATCGCACACTGGTTTCAAGGCAATAGTGCATTCTATGCAGTTCAGGAGAGCAAGCTGCCGGGCTAGTTGGTGATGCATGTTGTAAACTAGGAAGCGCAAAATACCGGACGACGGACAGAGTAAGGGACACAAAAACAGGTTCACGAGCGCTCGTGAACCTGTTTTTGTGTCCCTTACTCACTCGTGAACCTGTTTTTGTGTCCCTTACTCTGTCCCTCGTCCGGTATTTCGCGCTTCCTAGTTTACAAGTGTATTCTTCTTCTTCTTCTTCTTCTTCTTCTCTCTATATAGGTCATCTTTTTCTTCATGCGTGGTCTACTATAGTTCTTTGTCGTCTTCCTCCTTTTAACCCCCCTGAATAACACTGCACTCTGTCTTCATCCTCATCCAGTGTTTTCTTAGAGGAAACCTCTTTTCTGCCCTTTTTCATCTTTTGGGGGTTCCCATAGAAGACCACGTGATCTGTCGACGCCATCTCCTTCGCCGACTACTTTTTCCTTTTCTTCGTGTTCATATTATTCGAGGGTTCACCCGGATAACACGGACAGCCTATACTAGGCAGGGCAAAGTACGCTGCATGTCGACATGCACAGTGTACGCTTATAATGATATGGGTGCTCTTTATTGGTTCTGTGGGTGAGCTTAGTGCGGGCGAAAAACTGTCCACAAAATATCTTCAGGCAAACACTACTCTACACATTTCTGCATTAAAACTGAAGGACGGATACAGCCGACGGAATACTTGCATGACTCCCAAGTGCGAAGCCGCACGGCCAAATCTTTATTGCAAGTGCAATTCGGTTTGCAAAATAAGTGACGAAAGTGAGTACCGTTTGTGCATCACGATGACGACTTGCATGCAAGCGCTTTTTATGAAACCCTCCATTGTAGCTCAGAGGTTAGGGCATTTAGTAAGTGACATTTTAAAGACGCCCGTGTGCCTTGCGATGCCAGTGCCCGTTGAAGAACCCTATACTCCATTTCATACATCAGGTGCAACGCTGCGAAAGTTACGGAAGTAGTCCGCGCGGGAAAATAAAGGGAGGCGTGTTGCTCCGCGCTTGTTCTGTGGTCGAGTGGTCTTTGGCACGAGAAAGTGACAGCGTGTCGTCAGCAATAACAGTGCATTTAATCAAGCTGATGACAAATGTGTCATGCAGTAAGCCCGCAAACAAAGGAGTTACTATGATTTGCTCACCACAAGGAGCGCACTACTTTTTGGTCGCGGATGCAGTCAGCGCAAACAAGAGCGCTAGCATTGACAGCGTTGCACATGATGTATGAAACGGAGTATACGTGGTCTAAATCGATCTGGAACCTTTCACAACGGAGCCCCTCATAGACCGCATTGAATTCTGGGACATTAAACCAGACATACCCTACACACCAGCTTTTCATACACATACTGTCAAAGAAAGCAGTGGACTATTGAATAAGTTTTTTTCTTAAGGGAAAGAAAAAATATCAAGGAATCGAAGCATGATAAC
Organism: Amblyomma americanum; assembly: GCF_052857255.1. NCBI lineage: Eukaryota > Metazoa > Arthropoda > Arachnida > Ixodida > Ixodidae > Amblyomma > Amblyomma americanum. The sequence continues at coordinate 32,057,752 of NC_135498.1, read as the reverse complement.
AGCCCGCGCTGTGCGAGCTCACGCGAAAGCTGCATACGCAGTTAGACTGCACCGCTCAGGTCGCTGTCATTACAGCGTTATCTGAAGGGACAAAAACTCCGAGCTAACCTTATCACCATATTTGCGCAGACACAGAAATATGCCTTTTTCCTCCTAGCGATCTAAACTGTGTATGTGCCTTCTTGTGCTTGTCTAACGGAAGTTCATTGCTCAGTGGCTCTGCAAGAGCATAACCGTTGACACTCCGGTTCATACATCACGACTACCACAGCTGCCCCATTTTGCAACGTTCTTCGTTTCCGCGAGGCAGTGCTGGCGGTGGGTTACAGTTTATAAACAGCGGGCTCTTTCTTCTCATTTCCCTCTCTCCCATTTTGTCGCTGTTATTTCGGCCCCACTCGGAAATAAACAGTGAAGGCCTCAGAGGGGCTGCAGGCTCCTTGCATCCGCCTGTCCCTTCGTTCGCCCAGTCCCGTTCCGGAGACGTCTTCCTCCAGCGCCGCTTCCTCCCGCCCCACCACCGCGAACTCACTCATGGTCGAACAAGGCTGACACGCCGGGCAGCGACGGCGGAGGAGGAGCGGTGCAGCTAGACGTGCGGAGGGAGGGCTGCCCTTGGTGATTCTAATAGAGTACCGCCGAACACGGAGGGGGCAGTGGAGCCAAGTTCACACACCCGTAGTGGGGGGGGGAGGCTTGGGGCTCCGGGACAAGGCGGTATACTTGAGAGGGCGCGGCAATCAAACCGCCCGCTTCTTTGCTCCGCGGGCACCTGTCGGCTTGTGTGTGGGGTTCACACGCCTGCCTCACGCACCCTCCACCGGGATAGTTCTATTCCGGACACCGCGCACCCTGCTGGCGCCGATATATACGGACAGCCTCCTGGGAGGTGGGGACAGCTGCACGATAGTACAGAGCGCTCGCTTCCAGATAATGCGAGGGAGTCCTTGCCGCGCTAAAGGACGCCTTCGGCGCCCGGTTATTTTGGTTTACCCCCTCCAGCTTTCCTGGTAAACTGTAGCGAAATGAGAATGGGTGAGCTACCGAACTGAGACCCACAGCGTGAAGCGGCTTCGACACTTGCAGCCGGAAGCCAGGCGCCGAGTGGTGCAAGTGACTTTCTTTTTAAAGTGATAGCGTTAAGGAGCTCGTGTCGCAGAAAATCCGGCGTCGTCGCAAGCGTCGTTAATCGTAAGGAAAAAAAAAACACGAGAGAAATTCCCAGAGAAGCAACCTATAGGAGGCAGGTGGGCCATCTAGGTCAGGTAACCTAGTGGCGTTGTCACATGTTGTGAGTCACAACCTGCCTACCGGATTGTGAGCAAACTGACCACCGTGGCAGGTAAATAAATGATTAGTTGCGATAGGTCACTCGGAAGGAGCAGCCAGGGTCCCACAAGCCCCACCGGCAGCAGCACCTGTCATCGCAGGGCAATGGCGCATCGCTTGACCGCTGCGCCATGGTGCACTGCACCGGAAGTGGTATGAGGACTCCCATGTATGCATGAATGTTAAGTAGAGAATGACCAATTCTGCATAAACGGGCACTGACCGATAAAAGCTATCGCGTCATAGCATTAAGGCGTTGCCTAAGTGTCCCCTCCATTTCTCTGCGTTGCACACTCTCTGTCCGCCGGGTCGCTAAAATAGTCTCCAAGTTTCGATCTTAAAGTTTCGCATAAATTAAAACGAGACTGGGTTCCACACACACCCGCCGCGGTGGCTCAGTGGTTAGGGCGCTCGGCTACTGACCGGAGCTCCCGGGTTCGAACCCGACCGCGGCGGCAGCGTTTTTATGGAGGCGGAACGCTAAGGCGCCCGTGTGCTGTGCGATGTCAGTGCACGTTAAAGATCCCCAGGTGGTCGAAATTATGCCGGAGCCCTCCATTGCGGCACCTCTTCCTTTCTTCTATCACTCCCTCTTTTATCCCTTCCCTTACAGCGCGGTTCAGGTGTCCAACGATACATGAGACAGATACTGCGCAATTTCCTTTCCCCCCAAACCAATTATTATTATTATTATTATTATTATTATTATTATTATTATTATTATTATTATTATTATTATTATTATTATTATTATTATTATTATTATTATTATTATACACACCTCCCAAGAAATGCAAGCGAACCACAGTAGCAATCCACTTATTGAGCTTGTAATACGGAAGAACAAAATATACAACACTATCTTAAAGTGATCTTGCTGCTAGAATGACCGGCTGATTCAGAAGAAAGGGGCTCATGCCCTCTGCAGACGTACATGCCTCAAATTTAGTGGCTAACCGCAGAATAAATATCACCGTGTAAGGCTATTCCTTCATCCCAAAGACTTCGTTAATACGAAAATTTGTGGCTATTACTAAGCTGATCCCGGTAGCGGAACGTGTGTCGCGCCATATATAAAACTGTCTATTCTCTTCGTAGTTCGAAAAGTTTGAGCTTTTACGCAGTCCTAGGGAGCCGCGAGCCGTCCAACTCTGCTTCGAAACAGCATAAATCAGCGCGAATCTTCGGCTATCGTAGCAAGCTCAATAGCCGGAGGCGATAGTGCAAGTGTGTACGATGTCCGCGTGTCGCTCCACGCCGACGCAGAGCAGCTCAGGTGTGACAAATGACTTCCGCATTTGCGTCACAACACGCCGCGCTTCGAACATCAGTCTCTCCCATTTATTTTTTTTTTCTTCTCCGCTGGCTGGAAACGAAGCGTAATAACTCAAACCTGTCTCTAACAATGGGAGCGCGGCGACAAGAATAAAACAAGAATAAAGAAACCAGCGGTATTGTCACTAGAGCTCGAGCAGAGAGCTCCGGGCATACAAGTTGGTGGAACATCCGAAGGTCCGCTTTCCATGTGAGCGCTCCCGCAAAGCAACGCGAGGCTGTTACTATCGCAAAAATTTGAGCGCATATATATATATATATATATATATATATATATATATATATATATATATATATATATATATATATATATATATATATATATATTGCCTAGTTCTTGCTATGCTGACGTTTTTTTCCTGCAGCAAAAGACTAATTTATTGCAGAAAAAAAATTAGATTTAAATATGTTCCTGCCAGTCGATTCAAAGGTGTCATGTCTTCACGGAAAAGGACATGGTGCCACCGTTTTTAAGTGAATGGCTTTGTAGCGTGGCCTCCGGTATCCACACACACACACACACACACACACACACACACACACACACACACACACACACACACACACACACACACACACACACACACACACACACACACACACACACACACACACACACACACACACACACACACACACACACACACACACACACACACACACACACGCACGCACACACGCACACACACACACACACACACACACACACACACACACACACACACACACACACACACACACACACACACACACACACACACACACACACACACACACACACACACACACACACACACACACACACACACCCGTGTCGAGTCTGTCGACGCATGCATTACTTGCGAAATCGGCCGGTGGTGGCGACACCTGTATTTCGTTTTTTCAAAATTTTCTATAGTCGGATACAAGTCAAGAAAAAAGCGGCTTTTTCCAGTCAAAGGACCCCCTTCCAGACAATGGCGTCGGCTGACTTCTATGAGCCCGCTAGCGTGAGCAGCATGACAGTGCAGGGAGGGGACTATACCCTTCCATCTGCCACTCCCTGCATTGTCCCGCTACCAGGTTCATGAGATTCTGCCGTCGCCATTGGCTGGAAAGGGTTCCTTGACGGGGGAAAGCCGCTTTGTTCTTGAGTTGTGTCTCACTGTAGATTACAGAAGCTCCGTTTTCTGTGAGCATTGTCTCTCTGTGATTAAAATGCGGTACCATATCGATTCAGGTTAACTTCTACTTGTCCTCATTGTTCTTTTAACGTACAATGGCAAAGTAGGGGCAGTGTACCTGGCTTCAATAGAAATCCAGCGACGAGTTCCGCAGCGTGCCAGCTATAGCCGCACTGCGCGCTTTAACAGATAAACACGGAACTCAACGGTGACATTATGCGGGGAGCATGGTTGCACAAGCTTCGCTCTCCACCCCACGCGAATAGCATTGCAGTCAGATACGCAGAAGTCAAACAGATAGAGACACCGCGAGAGGACAGACGGAAAAGAGTTCCGCGTTGTTTCTCTGAAACACAGTGGATCTTCTGAAATCCGCACACTGTTCCGCTAACAAGGATGTGGGGCAGTTCATCGCTTACCCCCGCACTGGCAACGAAACAGAGCGTACACATCCTGTACAGAGTGCAGCGACACTTGAGCTCCGTGCTTTCCGCCGGAGGCCACGCCTTCCGCACTGGCGCTGTAAGGACACGCGGTGTTGTGCAGAGATACATGTCAAGTGCGGCCTCTCGACAGAGGCCGCGCGCTGATAAGAGCGGAGGTAGGGCAGTTTACTGCGGGGGAATCCCCAGCGAGCACTGAACAGAGGCGACTGATAAGACAGTCTGGACACTCACTGTAATTTCCCCGCACGCAGACAGCTGTATACCGCCGGCCCAACACGCGCGCGTGCTTAATATAATAACAATTGGTTTTTTGGGGAAAGGAAATGGCGCAGTATATGTCTCATATATCTTTGGACACCTGAACCGCGCCGTAAGGAATGGGATAAAGGATGGAGTGAAAGAAGAAAGGAAGAGAGGGGTGCCGTAGTGGAGGGCTCCGGAATAATTTCGACCACTAGGGGATCTTTAACGTGCGCTGACATCGCACAACACACGGGCGCCTTGGCGTTTTGCCTCCACCGAAACGCAGCCGCCGCGGTCGGGTTCGAACCCGGGAACTCCGGATCAGTAGCCGAGCGCGCTAACCACTGAGCCACCGCGACGGGTCGCGCGTGCTTGCGCGGTCTGAGAAAATGGGACATCCCGTGGCCAGCCCTTTAACTTCTCAATAATAATAATAATAATAATAATAATAATAATAATAATAATAATAATAATAATAATAATAATAATAATAATAATAATAATAATAATAATAATAATAATAATAATTGGTTTTTTTTGGGGGAAAAGGAAATTGCGCAGTATCTGTCTCATATATCGTTGGACACCTGAACCGCGCCGTAAGGGAATGGATAAAAGAGGGAGTGAAAGAAGAAAGGAAGAGAGAGGTGCCGTAGTGGAGGGCTCCGGAATAATTTCGACCACCTGGTGATCTTTAACGTGCACTGACATCGCACAGCACACGGGCGCCTTAGCGTTTTTCCTCCATAAAAACGCAGCCGCCGCGGTCGAGTTCGAACCCGGGAACTCCGGATCAGTAGTCGAGCGCCCTAACCACTGAGCCACCGCGGCGGGGCTTTAACTTTTGTTTTTAACTTCTCACCCGATTTGCGTTTTTGGCTGGATGGCGCACTTTTCGATGTCGTCGTGCATTTACATTACACCGTCGATTTTTCAGCCTTTGCTTTTCTATCCCTTTATTTAATTTTTATTCTTTGCCGCGTCAAATATTCCACAGTGCACATCAAGGTCTCGTTCCCAGCTCGAACTCTCTACCACTTTATAGAGGTTTATTGAGGTAATACATAGTTCTTGCCCTTGAGGCAGGGCAAAAGGCGGTAACATAGCCTCCTGACTAGGCCCTGGCCTCAGAGGGCGCCGACGGTGCAGCAACAGTGGCGCGTCACCAGTCGCTCTCCACAACGACAGTTATGCAAGAACAAGTAACATTATCCAGAATATTGTACTGTGACAAAATGTACATACGAAAAACATAATGTAACAGTGCTGTGCAAAAAGCAAAAGGAAAGTAAAAAAAAAGAGTTGGTTAGTAAATTTAAAGGCAGTCAGTGAAAAAAATGCTCTGTTCAGGGTGGGAGTAAGAAGTGAAAAGAAAAAAGAACAGAAGACCGCGCATTACAAAAATTATGCAGACAGTAATATGAAATTACAGCATTCACGTTTAAATTTTCAAGCCGTTTTATATTTCTTCGCAATATCAAGTAATTTAGGGTGAGCATTACAGATTAGCATGATTTGATATTCCACAGTTTCCTTTCCATAATTGGTACGAGGACGCTCTACTACAGCTGAGGTTTGCCGAAAAAATGACGTTCCAATTCAGGGCTCTGCACAGAAAGCGCAGCTCGTGTTTCTACTACAGCATGACGTATAATACCAATTATTATTAAAACCAACTCCACAGCCTTTCGTCAGAAGCGTTGCGCTGAGCGTTGCAGTTGCTTCATTTCGTTTGCAGTCAATTTGTGGGGCTAAAGAGGTACAGTCACCCGCTGCAGTAGCTCAGTGGTTAGCGCGCTCGGCTACTGATCCAGAGTACCCAGGTTCGAACCCGACCGCGGCGGCCGCGTTTCGTTGGAGGCGGAACGCAAAGGCGTCCGTGTGCTGTGCGATGTCAGTGCGCGTTAAAGATCCGCAGGGGGTCGAAATTATTCCGGAGCCCTCCCCTACGTCACCTCTTTCTTCAATTCTTCTTTCACTCCCTCCTTTCACAGCGTCACTTCACTTTCCCAACAACCAATATTCCAATTTTATCCGGTACCTGCACATCACACGTGCCTCCTCAGTTCTTCTGCCTTCGCTTTCAGTAATAGCCGGCGTTCCAGCCCAGCACTGCGCAAATTCAACAATGCCTAGTAAAGTTGGCGCTCGTTCCCGGATGCTAGCGACCGCATTCCTGCAGGTGAGCGTTCCGCAGCCCACTCTATTAAACGATGCGTCCGGTTGCCGTTGACGCAATGCATTTTTTTCCCTTTTGTTTCTATTTTTAATACATCTTACGGCTTCACTGATAGCGTTTCTCTTTTGAAATGCATGCACACTCGCTACTAACGCACGAACACCATTGAGCGAAAATTCCGTCGGCTAAGAGGTGCCATCAGATGTGCTGGAACCACAGAAGCATGAGGCATTTCCTTCTAACGCCTCAAAAACAAGCGAACAAACAAATGACACACTGCCGCACCGGAAATAACTGCGACTCCTCTCTCCCGCAGACGACGACAATAAGCAGAAAGCAAAGCAGATCCTCGTCTTGGGACTACTGTTCCTTGCGCGCCCACTCTCTCAAGCAGCATACGTGAGCGAACCTTTCTTCTGCTCGCCTTTCACACGGCGCGAGAGTCTTGTAACGCGAGCGCTTAAGAAGACGGCAAAGAGCGAAGGCTGGGATAAATGCATTAAGGAGGCAGCGGGAGATTTAAAAAAGTAATAAAATGGTGGGAGAGGGTGAAACGGGAGAACTAAAAGGAACAAACTCGGACCGGGCGTCCAGAATACCGCGCGAGAAATTCCTCGCTCGCTCCGGCTCGCAACGAGTTAGCAACGAGCATCTTAAAGCGCCCCCTCTCGGTGGCGCGCCCCAACAACAAGAACAACGGAAGCGGCGGAGGCAGCCAGGGCCATGCGGTGCAGCATCCTGAATCATTCCGGTCATGCCGCCGGAGAAAGGCTCCAAACGTGTCTTGCTGCCTTGCAGGATGGCAGCGCCACCCTGTGTGCGAAGCGAGAAAGTCTGTCTGTGCGAAGGATTCTCCGCCGTGATCCGGGAGCCCGAAATAGTCGCCACGCCCCCCTCCCTCCAATCTCCTCTCGTACCGTTCCAACCTGCTCCTACATCTCTCCTCCGTCATCATCTTTCCAGAGGCGTCCCAAACCGCACCTCGAGAATTCCTCCGACTCTTCTTGAGCGTGCTACTTGCTTAGGCCATAATTTGTTCCTCATTTTCTTCCCCTCATCGCTCACTGCGTGCGCATTGTTCGCGTTTCTTTCTTTTAGTTTGTTTCTGCCCCGCACCGTGCAGCTACTGTCTCAACTGCTGCACGGTAGCACGAAATAACTCGGCCGTAATTACGGTTTGTGCGCACGAAGGTGCAACGCGCGGACGTTGAAAGATTTTGCGGTTCCGGCTGCCCGATTACCGTTACGGCGTGTTCCGATCAGCGATCCGGAGCAAGTTTTGTTGCTCCGAGAAAGCGAAGAGCGTGTTTCAATACGGGATTTGGATTCAGATCTCGAGTTCTAATTGGACCGTGACGGTTTGGTCTCTAGAGTCCCTACACACCTTGCTCCATCGTGGATTCGGAGAGCTGCTCCAGTTCACCGATTAGAATACGCCATCAGTAAAGGCAGTAGTACACGTTTGAAAGAACTAAAAGAAGAAGAAAGGGAAGGACACAAAGCTCTAACCCCCCCCCCCCCCCCCCCCACGCTACATGCTATGGTAATGGAATTTTTCCAGGTGCATACAAGAAAGATGCAAGTTCTTCGTTACTGTCGTAGCCATCATGACAGACAGTTTTACGAGCTTTTAAGAGAATTCGTTGAAAGTATAAGTTGCGTAAGAAGCTCTTCAAAGATACTTGATCGCAAGCGTGAATGAGACACGTTTTGTAGCAGCTCTGCAAGCGCATTTTTCTATCGGCAGTCCAGAGGAATTTTAGAATGACATTTACACTAACCGGACTGCAGTCATTATAAACGCGGAAGTGCAATGTTGCGCCTCCTTTAATGAGGGAGTCCACGAGGAAGCTACGACGCTCCGCTTTATATAGACCTCCTATAACGGGACCATGAAAATAATAGCCCCGTGCTGAGAGCAGCCGCAGTCCCATCATGAGAAACAAGACTGCTGCTTTTCTTCCTTCCTGGCACTGGGCGACAACAGAGACGAGTGGTATGCGCATCACGCTCTCAGCTGCTTCCATCTTTGGTACCAGATAACTGAAACCCCGCCACCAGAGGTGCGAGCCATTCCGCAGGCCCAACATAGGCTGCGTTGCCCCGCGCTTGACGTCTCGCATGCCGACGACCTCTTGTCGCAGCTACAATAGATCGTGAAAGGAAAGTCCGTAGTTCACTGAACGAGCTCAACACGTACACTCTCATCGGTTTATGAGAGCCATCTTGGAGAGTCAAATCCGCCATGGGATGGATGGATGGAAGGTAGGAGCGTCCCCTTTGAAACGGGGCAGTGGTAGTTGCCACCATATGCTCAGTTTTTTTCCTTTATTTTTGTTTACTCTGCTGTAAGTTAATAAAATTCGCCATTTTCTTTAAAATACACCTTCCTACGCTTTAGAACTTATGTCACCTCTCTGCTTTTGAGCCACCAATCCTCCAATCGCTTTTTTCTAATTTCCACCGCACATTTATTTACGCGACTATTATCTCTAAATTCTAAGGCCTCAGGAAGAGTGACTGGGCCTGCATCGACATCGGGATGGATACCATCACATTTTAGAATGAGGTGTTTATTGTTTCTACAGATTTACCACACACAGCACATGTGTCATCTTCTTCGTTAAATTTCTTTTTGTACCTGCGCGCTCTAAGACACCCTGACCTAGCTTCAAAGAGGAGGGCACTGCCTCTTGAGTTATCATAAAACGTTTCCTTCCTGATCTGCCTTTTCCAGCATCAATATAGTTCTACACTATGCTTCTTTTTCATTGAATCTATCCAATTTTCACAAGATATGGCGCCCTCTGTGAGGAGTGGCAAAAGTTAGTTTTCTACGGTTGAAAACGAACACGCGAGGTAGACGCAGGAGCGATCTAGTTCCACGAGGAACCAGCGCTCCTGCGAAGTGGCAAGTGCATGCTTGACAGCTGCCGCCATTTGTCGCAAGCGCTTGTCACTAACATGAACTGCGCATGCGCAATAGGAGCGGGCGGTTTCATTTTCAACCAGTGGAGCTGGAGGAGAAGAGGCGCGCATGCGCAGAACGGTCTTGTGAATAATAATAATTGGTTTTTCGGGGAAAGGAAATGGCGCAGTATCTGTCTCATATATCGTTGGACACCTGAACCGCGCCGTAAGGGAAGGGGTAAAGGAGGGAGTGAAAGTAGAAAGGAAGAAGAGGTGCCGTAGTAAAGGGCTCCGGAATAATTTCGACCACCTGAGGATCTTTAACGTGCACTGACATCGCACAGCACACGGGCGCCTTAGCGTTTTTCCTCCATAAAAACGCAGCCGCCGCGGTCGGGTTCGAACCCGGGAACTCCGGATCAGTAGTCGAGCGCCCTAACCACTGAGCTATCACGGCGGGTATGTGAAAAAGGCCTTGTGAAAAAGGCGGATTATGAGCTGTGGTGTTTCGGCGGCGGAATCGCATTTTTAAAATTTGCATTCAGCTTCCTGGTGGTGGTGGTAGTGGTTTTATTAACAATAATAGTAAAAAGGAAGGAAAAAGATTTTTGCTAGCCCCGGCATCTGCCATCGATACTGAAGCACCTGAGCTGGGGCAGCGGAAATAAAGGATAGCAGGCAGAATGGAGAAATGAAATGAAAGAGGTGAGGGGAGAGGAATAGAGGATAGGGGGAGAAGTAATATGTACAAACTATTTACACAATAAGAAATGTGTCCAGGTTGTGCGCGAGATTAGTTCATTTTAGAGGAATTAAATCACACACGCGCACAACACTGTGTTCCTGGGCATTTTTTTGTTTGTTTCTTTCGAAGGCGCGAGAGCACGTTGAAAATTTTCAAATGTCACTAAAACCAAACACCGAGCTTTTGAATACATAGGTATATAGAGGCTCACTGGCAGGGCTGCGAGCGAGATAAATTTTCTGTGCTGTGCGACCACCTCACGGTTTGCGCTAATTTTGAAATGTAGACGAGAGGCTAAGGAAAAAGAACGTAACCCATGCCTGCACAACTAATGTGTCGCATGCTGTAGTAGATACGACAAAGGATCTTTGGGAATATCTGGCCGAGGAGTGATTTAGCGGCTATGCGTTCATATGCCGAGTGCGAGGCTGCGTGTTCAATTGCCAGCTGTGGCAGTCGCATTGCGACGAAGGTGAAATGCAAAAACTCTAGTGAACTGAGATTATGGTGATCGCCATAATCCAAAATTTATCCGCTTCGGGGCGCTTCATTAGGGCGCGCGTTACATACTGGACGCTGTTTGAACGAGCAAAGATCATAGGTAACTTTTATTTTAATGAGATGTAATTTCTAAACGCCTCAAGCAGCGTAAAGGCAAATGCCATTATTGCCGCAGCGCAACCATTAATGGAGCAGAGTGAGTACGTTTAAAGACAATAGCTAGGCGGGCGAGTTGGCGTCTGTTTCCTGATTAAACTTCAGTTGACAATCAGCGCTTGTCCTGTGTTTTTTTCCCCTTCCGTCTTCGTTTTTCGCGCTGTTATTTTTGAACGTTTAAAGAGTTCTTCTCCCGGACACTTTTGCCATTGCACTGGATTAAATGCTTTAGGGCAATTTACAGGTGCACTTAGTGTTACTTTGGTGTGTGTGATGAGTAAAGACAATCAATCAATCAATCAATCAATCAATCAATCAATCAATCAATCAATCAGCCGTTACTTTCTACCAGATGAGACTGTTGCATTTTACCCCGTCAACCTTATCTTTCTTCCACCTTCTTTCTACTTTATCTTTCTTTCTTGTTAATTTGAAACTCTGTTATCGGCCGTCTATATGAAATGGAAGATCAGATACCGCGAGGACCTGTGAACCAGCAATCTGCCGGCGCACGTGTCACCAATGGCGTCCTATGACGGGTGACGTGTAAGAGATACGTATAGGTTGATTGACTGACGCGGAGCGTCGCCAAGGTACGCTCGTTATTGCTCGTGCAGAGTACAGTCAGAACACGTGGGCAGCTTCTATTCACACTCCGGTCGCTCACTACTGTTGACACATTCGCAGCCGCAAATAGAACCGCCAGTGAGTCACCGTAGTGGCGATGGCCAGCGTCGGTGGCGTCATGTGGCGAGACGCCCCCCCCTCCCCATCCTCCTGGGTGATGATTTCATCCGAGCACTTCCGCGTAGCAACTTGCGCCCATTCAGCATTCAACTTGCTTAGAAAGCGCTCGTATTCACTCATACAGTCAAAAGTGGCGTCGCGACCGCCTTTAGGATAAAGCAAGATGTCCACCTGTTGGACATGGGCGGAGGTATAACGCTAAAAACATACGAATTTTACTGCGCGGATATGTATATATACTTCTTTTCTGTAGAGCAAAAACTAAGTCGTGTCTTTTTACTCGAATATGTTCGGGAAAATTTTCGCACAGTAATTATGGGCGCATACTTCATTTTACCGCTTCTAGCTTTCGTTATTCTCTCGAATGGTTCTCAGCAATGTCTTCCAAATGTGAAACAGTGTGTTTTCCTAAAAAATTGTTTTGCATTGTGTAATTTGTAATTGTTGTGTGCGCCCCTATCCTGTTTACGACTTTTTACAAGGCTAGAAATATGTGTATGTAAATAAAGAAACAAATAAACTCGCTTGACCTCTGAATACCGAAACCATACTATTACACTGTAACAGAAGTGCTACACAGAAAGCTGCAAGAGAAATGAATCCGACTTTTATTGAAATCTACTCGCATATGTTACTCTATATTACAACGCGCAACATTACCTCACTTTCGCGCAGTCTTCTTCGCGAATGGCGCCTTTGACGAATTACTCTACGCCCCTCCGTGAATCCGTGGATGCGCGTAGCGGGAATTTGTCACATTTGCCTTGATTTAGGTCATCAGTATGGATCAGGCTAAGTTCCAGAGCAAAAATTTGGGAGAGATCTGTTTCCGAAAAGAAATATGGGGGGGGGGGGGGGGAGAGAACGAATAATTTTGAGAGGGACACCAGAAGAAATGCGAGTCAGAACCAAAAATGCTATAGCTGTGACGCCGAGCTGGTATCTGGCGAGAGGCGCGAACTTTGAGGCTGCTGATTACTCAACTCAACTCATGAGCAGAGCGCAAGTCAGGGGAAATCTCCCTGATTTCCTTTCATACAAGCGAGCGGACACGCCACTAACCTCGTGGAGTGATCGAACGCACGACCTCAGCAGCAGAGCGCGAACACTTTTCAGAGGCTGCTCAACCCACTGCATGCGGCCTGACAACGCTCGGCGCGGGGGCATCTGGCAGAGACTCAATCACCCAAGCAGTGCTTCGTCATCCGCCGCACGTGCACAACGTGCCTGCCGCACGCCAAAGACCACCGACCGTGCGGCGCCATTGCCACATAAAACAGATGACAAGAAACGTGGCGCACTACACCGTCATAGGCCGACACTGAGCTTAAAGTCGCATTATGGAACACGCTATGCGCGAGCAGTCAAAAGGCCACCATGTACGTCATCGGAGCTTGCAAAAATACACTTGAATGACGGAGCTCGCGATTCAGTTCAATATGGACAACCGGCGAAGTTAATACACAGATTCCTTCCTCTCAAAAAGATTACTGCTTTTACGGATCACCTCCATTACCGAGTACCTATACAAAGGTTACTAGCACCTGACGCACTCTGTGTGGTATGGAACGTTGGTCAAGTTCATAGCCATTCATACTGGCTATCGTCATACTGAGTACTATATCTTCGTCGTACCGTCTACATCATCACTGTCTTGTCCTTATTTTGATTGCCTCTGCCTGCAACAAAGCCAGCATATTTTCGCCAGGACCCGTTCCTGCTGTTAGCGCACTGACTGCGTCGTTGATGTTAATAACACTAATGTTCTTATAATTTAGTTGATTGATGAAAATCAACAAACGATGTTACAACAACGAAGAGCTACCGGTAAGAGCTGCAAAAAGTGAGTGTCGAAGCACATTAAGAGGGTCTCTGTCATATTTTGACGCTCACATATCACGTCTACGGCAAAACAGAGAGAACAACATGTCTGCGATAAATGGCGCGGAGCAACCTCTACACCCGCTCTACACGCCTGCACTATATTTAAAGGAAGGCGCCATGGCTTGTAGACTGCTGGAATTGACGTCACCGGGGCCGCTACGTTCGGGTATTATAAAAAGGGAACAGGAAGAGAGAAAACACCGTGGAGCAACTTATCAGAGATTGTTATCGCCAACAGCACTTAAACGCATCTGCGAGCACCCGTCGATGACGTCACTCCCACGCCTTGAATAGCAACTCGCCGCGCAGTGCACAATGGGTCCCCCAGTTCACAGCGAGGGGCAAGAGGTCCCCCCACCGGCATATGGCAGTTTGTCTAGGTGGTGTTGCATATGGCAGCAGACCGTCGCTGAGTGGGGAGGCGAAACGCGAGATTTAAAACGACGGGCACTGCACGTCGCCATCAGTCCTCCGCGGCACTGCTGCAAAACCGAAGACTTTCTATTTGCGGAGGCGGCGGCTGCATCGGGACGACAGGGGTCGCCCGCTGCGAAATTTACAAAGTGAGCGCGCGTGCCCCTCACCCCTCCCTCCCCCCCCCCCCCCCACACACACACACACACACAACAACAGCAGCAAGGGAGCATGCGCGTTCGCTTGGTCGTATATTCAATTTCGCGCTCTAGGGAGACAGACGGCCGAACGGGGTGGCTGCTGTCGCTGTGGTGACTAATGACAGTGCTACAAGAAGGGGGAGGAATGGGGGAAGAGGTTCAATGGTGTGGTGCGAGTTAGAATAGCAGTAAAACATCGTAAAGCAGGAGCGGTACCGTAGTGGTGGCGCTTCCGAAGAAAGACGCCGACAGTATTGGGAGGAGTCGTAAAAAAAGCTCCGGGCGGGAGTGTTTGTGCGTGTGAGCGCGCGTTTATGCCCTTCGCCGTCGGGTGGCGCGCACGCTTTTGGAGCGGTCGCGTGAGTCGCGAGCCCTTGGAGAAAGAACGCGGTCGTTTCCGGTCGCATCTGCTAGCGCTCGAATACCTCGCCAACGGCGGAGAGGAGCGAGTTAAGGACTTTCAGAGACGGGCACCGTCGAGAGTTTTGTGACAGTGCATCGTCAATCTTGCGTGCAAAGGAGAGAGGTTTGACATCGGCTCCTTTTAGTGAGATCAAACGATAGGCGCTGCAATATAACACGAAACACAAAGGCAGATGAAAGAAAACAAAGGTAAAGATAGATTGTACAGTTAGAGGCCGTTTGTGAGAGCTAGGCCAAATGGCAGCACATAATGGCAGAAAAATATAAACAAAAACAGGTCTAGTCGTCTGTGATCGATGATCTGGCTTCACTGCTTTTGTTATATTGGCTTCCTATTAAATACAATCATCACCCCCCCCCCCCTTTTTTTTTTCTTTCCTGTCACACTTGTTACAACGTTTTCGAGGATATGTTTCCTTCAGTTTTCCGCAAGCAGTAAAACCTAGGTGCTGGCGTGCGGATCAAAATCGCAGAAAAAATAGCGAAGCACCATAAATGCATATAGTGCTTTAGAATATAGCGGCGCCAAGCTGGATGCCAGGACGCTATTGCCTAAACGTCCACATGACAAACCACCCGCTACTGTAGTAGCGTTTAATAGTTTAGCCTCAATTAAAACGATCACCCACAAAGGTCAGGCGAAGACAAGCGTGTAAGAAGTTAGAAGCCACTATTTATTGTCTTCGGGTTATCGCTGTCCACTCTTCGCCCAGCCCAAGGATGAAAAGCCATGACAGCTTTATTTCTAGTCTTGGCGTCGGCAGTGCGCTCTTTCTGTACATTTGATTTCACTAGTGCGCACGGACAAAGGCGCGAGGGGTGAGTTTCCCGCCAGGAGTGCAAACATCGTAAACGACGTGCACGCGAGTTGAGGTAGGGAGGGGGCAAAAACGCCTCTCCTCCGTCCCTCTCATCCATTACCCCCTACTGTGTCACGGTGGGCGCCCCGGAATATTGCGTCGCTGGCGGATGAAGACGTCATTTCGAGATTCTGGCAGAAATGGTGGGGGGGGGGGGGGCGCTCCCCGTAGGTATGGCGCAACGAGGTGGCCTTGCTAGCGTCCCTGAAACCTGGAAGTTGATGCGATTCGCGCGCGAGGAGGGCTGGCGCCGGTGTTTGCGCTCCGTGCGCCAGTCGGGAGGCAGGTGGGTCCGATTAAAAAAGTAACGGTGTGTATGTCAGTGTGTTTTTTCACTTCGCTCTTACCTGCAGTTATTTGCGACCACAACATACTATTTTTTTTCATGTTAGCACGATTAATAATAATAATAATAATAATAATAATAATAATTGGTTTCTTGGGAAAGGAAACGGCGCAGTATCTGTCTCACATATCGCTGGACACCTGAACCGCGCCGTAAGGGAAGGGATAAAGGAGGGAGTGAAAGAAGAAAGAGGTGTCGTAGTGGAGGGCTCCGGAATAATTTCGACTACCTGGGGATCTTGAACGTGCACTGACATCGCTCAGCACACGGGCGCCTTAGCGTTTTGCCTCCATAAAAACGCAGCCGCCGCGGCCGGGTTCGAACCAGGGAACTACGGATCAGTAGCCGAGCGCCTAACCACTGAGCCACCGCGGCGGGTTAGCACGATTTATCGTATGCGGTCCTGGGAAACATTAACATTTTATTTCCAAACAATACTGTCATTTCGCGCTCAGCAACAGCGTCACATTGTAGCCTACACACGCAACAGTACAGGCATAGTAGATAAGGTAAGGAGGAAAGGGCGCATTGGGTTAGATTTCAATCAAGTTTTCCAGTAATTTGCTCTCAGTCGTTCAGCAAGTCAGTTCGTTGAATATACCGTATAGGTTAAGCCTGTAGAGATATTTATGGTTAAGAAAAACTACAAGTTGTTGACGACTACAGTCACACATGATCTAGAGCATTCGAGTGGCGCTACGCGGAGGAAATAAAGCCAAATTCTAAAGCAGGTATTGACTTTGACTGACAACACTTGCGCTAGGGCTGAGCCGAACAGACATGAGAACCGCATCGGCACATGCGCCTTCCCCGCCGCGGTGGCTCAGTGGTTAGAGCGCTCGGCTACTGATCCGGAGTTCCGGGGCTCGAACCCGACCGCGGCGGCTGCGTTTTTATGGAGGAAAAACGCTAAGGCGCCCGTGTGCTGTGCGATGTCAGTGCACGTTAAAGATCCCGAGGTGGTCGAAATTATTCCGGAGCCCTCCACTACGGCACCTTTCTTCTTTCACTCCCTCCCTTATCCCTTCCCTTACGGCGCGGTTCAGGTGGTGGTGGTAGTGGTTTTATTAAAAATAATAGTAAAAAGGAAGGAAAAGATTTTTGCTAGCCCCGGCATCTGCCATCGATACTGAAGCACCTGAGCTGGGGCAGCGGAAATAAAGGACAGCAGGCAGAATGGAGAAATGAAATGAAAGAGGTGAGGGGACAGGAATAGAGGACAGGGGGAGAAGTAATATGTACAAACTATTTACACAATAAGAAATGTGTCCAGGTTGTGCGCGTGATTAGTTCATTTTAGAGGAATTAAATCACACACGCGCACAGCACTGTGTAGGTTACGACTGGAGTGGGGCGTCCAGTTATTAATCGTTCAAGGTAGAACTCGCGGAGCGTTCGGTAACTGCGTGTAACTACCTGACGGAGAACAGACGGGACGTCAAGCCCGTGTGTTCGAGGAATGCACAGAGGCTCACCAAAGTTGAGGTGTCCAACGATATATGAGACAGATACTGCGCCATTTCCTTTCCCCCAAAACCAATTATTACTATTATTATCATGCGCCTTGTCCCTGGCAAAGCAGCTGCATTGCATAGCGATATAGACAACTGTGACCAGGCTTGAACGCCTGTTACACTATGTGTCACCGCGCTGTAATTTTATGAACCTTGCGGCAAGATTTTACACATGTGTTCTTTGCGAAGATGCATGTTTAAACGGCGCCTGTGGGTCTCTTTAAGTGCGTAGTTTTTGAAGGATAAACCTTTCCGCATTCAAATAAATCTTTTCTAAAAAAATTCAGCAAAGATAGTCAGCAGTTCGTCTATAAAAAGCGAGAATATGTGAGGATCTTACAGGCGACGGAATAGAACAGTGAAAACAAGGTGCGCGGCATTGCCCGGTGTGACGATCTGGCAATCGCTGTAGCGAAGCGCAAGTATAGGAAAGCCTCTAGCAGTAACTGTTCAAATTTCTGCTTTGTATAGGTTTGTGTTATCTTGTGTTGAAAGCTATATTGTGAATTATGTACAAATGTCATTCGTTTAGTGAAGAACCGCCAGACGAAATAACCAGGCTCTCATATATAATTTCGACACGGAATTCTCTGCATGCGCTAGGATGCATGTGCTATAGGAAATGTGAGGCTTATTTTATCAAAGCACCATCAGATCATTAACAGCTGATTTATGAAAATTTTAAACGCAATAGCCACCCCCAGAATGGTTGCAAGATGAAAAAAAAAAGACGCCAAAAGTCCGCTATGAAAAGTACACTTTTTTTTTTGCTTTTGCTGCAAACCCATGGGCTGAGACATAAGGTTTATTCAAAGGAAAAGGGAAGGAGCGTGTATGGCCAGGGGCGAAATTTTCGGCAATAAACTTACTGACAACAAGAGACGTCCATCGCATGCAAACAAATGGTCGAAAGCCACCCTCTTTGCGTGGCTCGTAAACAGGAGTCACACAGAGCGTGTATAACTTCTTTTCGACAACGTCCCCTAGCTCCGTCATCATCATCATTACCAGCCTGACTACGCCCAATGCAGGTCAAAGGCATCTCCCATGTCCCTCCAATTAACCCTGTCCTTTGCGAGCTGCGGCCACAGTATCCCCACAAACGTGATTTTAAGTCGCTGTACGCGGCACCCAGAGCGCAGGACAAAAAATTATACGTTAACCTCGTAAAATACATAAGCGGTCGCCGGTTCCGCGCATGCGCGGAACCTGGGAATCGTATCCTGCAGGGTACGATTCGATAAGAAGGAAGGAAGACCCAAGAAGCAAACATTTTCTTTGCAGAGAAAGTTTCTTCCCCGTTGATAATATCCAGGCTCTTCAGTTAAAGTTCTGCGTGAGGGAGAGGGAGCTCCCAGGATTTTCCATTGTGAGCTCACCAGCTCCGGCACTGATCCGAACCGTGTGGACACATACGGGACATTCTCGAGACCGCTCCCTCGTTGGCCCGCATATCCACCATGTCCTTGCGCGGCAAACAGCATTGAGGTCTACGTCCGATGGAAACGACAATTCGAAATATGCGAGCCGCACACTTGGCGGGCATAAATAATAATAATTGGTATTTTGGGGAAAGGAAATGGCGCAGTATCTGTCTCATATATCTTTGGACACCTGAACCGCGCCGTAAGGGAAGGGATATAGGAGGGAGTGAAAGAAGAAAGGAAGAATAGGTGCCGTAGTGGAGGGCTTCAGAATAATTTCGACCACCTGGGGATCTTTAACGTGCACTGACATCGCACAGCACACGGGCGCCTTAGCGTTTTTCCTCCATAAAAACGCAGCCGCCGCGGTCGGGTTCGAACCCGGGAACTCCGGATCAGTAGTCGAGCGCCCTAACCACTGAGCCACCGCGGCGGGGCTGGCGGGCATGACCGAACGTGTTTTCGTCACGCGGAGCGCCCCCTGTCACCTGACCAATTTCACCAGCAAAGGCTCTCAAAAAAAAAAAAAAAACAGCGCGCCCCCTTCTAGGAGAGACGGAAACGTCTGTCAAGAGACGTTACGACTGTGCGTCTAGCGTCCGGAGTGGGCAGCTGTAGGCCCCGCGCTTGGAACACTTTGCGCCCCTCGCGTTCCTTGGCGAAGGTGCCTGTGAATCACCACCAGAGAAGCATGAGAGAGAGGGAAAAGCCAGGTCACGGGGGTGGGGGGGGGGGTGTTCAGGGAAGCCCTTTGACGTCACGGCCGGCCCTCCGAGACAAACAATAACAGTGGCGCCAAACAAATAAGCAGAACGCGACGGCGCTGCCTCACCGCCGGCGCCGCTCTGACCCATCGTCCTCCAGCGCCCATCCGTCGGGCGCCAGCCGTGTCAGACAGAGTACGGCTCGCTCACGGCCTCCGTGATTCACGCGATACGAGATTCTCAGAGGCAGCGTTGCGCCTCGCTATACTTCCATGCAGTGCTGCCGAAGCACGAGGTTATTTTGCTCGCTCACAATTGAGAAAAAGTAAAGACGTTCAAACGCTGTGTAACGCTGCCTTCACGTTTGACCTTTCCCTGAGTAGCCCCCACATTCCGCTTTGTCGATAAACAGTTCGCGCTCTTTGCTTTGTTTTATTTCTTTTCACTGAACACACAAAACAAACTCGCACGGGCCGAAGAAGTCGTACGACGTAGCTGCAATAGTGTGTGGTGTGCGCATGAAAATGTACACGCATCTTGGCGCCCTGAGCTTCCCGAGAACTGCGCCAAATGAGCTTGACGGAGGGAGCAGAGCCGACTTTATTCCAGCTAAGCGCTAAACGAGACACTTCCGCTATCAGCCACGCTTTCCCGAGCGCCCGTGTCACAGCCTCTTTACGACTTTACACGAGAGTTGAGCTTGGCCGTGACGCACGGTTCTCTCAACACCGGCCGGGAGTACCGAGAAGAGGTTCAGGCTGCCGTCGTCACTTGCTGGAAGAGTTTCGAGAGTAAGCCAAGATGAGACGTATCCGGCGCAGGCGACTAATGCTCTTTCGATTCTTTTTTTTTTTGCTAGGTCCTATAGGCACACGTAATTATCGTCAAGGCGGAACAAACACTGCTCAACTCCAAGTGGGTAACGGGTAAATCGTTATCAGGCCCATAGACGGACGCTTTCATTAACATTTCATCACGTTTTTGTCATAAAAAGAGGTTTCCAGTGATAGCGTTTTTTTTTTTGGAGGAAAAACGCTAAGGCGCCCGTGTGCTGTGCGATGTCAGTGCACGTTAAAAATCCCCAGGTGGTCGAAATTATTCCGGAGCCCTCCACTACGGCACCTCTCTCTTCTTTCACTCCCTCCTTTATCCCTTCCCTTACGGCGCGGTTCGGGTGTCCAAAGATATATGAGACAGATACTGCGCCATTTGCTTTCCCCAAAAAACCAATTATTATTATTATTATAAGGAAGAGATGCGGGTATAGGGAGGTTTTAGGCGGTGATAAATGCTTAACAGCGCGGCGCATACAAGGTCATGCCGAATCATCATCTTCGGCATTTCTCAGACTGCGCTTTTTCAGAGAGCCGGCAGCTATAGGATGAATTTCAAAGTAGAACGGCGAGTGTCATTGTCTTGATCGTCTGGAGAGACAAGCTTGACTGTGTAGAGAGGAAGTAAAGCTGAGCTTTTTTTTTTTTCTGTATTAAGAATCGAATCGAATCAAAGCAGAAGTTTGAATTTTTTTCTGGGGGGGGGGGGGGGGGGGGTGACGCGCTTTCCTCAGGTAAGCGAAGTTAGGATTTGGATTGGAAAACGTTTATTGCCAGCACTGAGCCCTAGCGGGCACTATACTAGATGGCTTCGAGCCCATGGCTCTTCGGCGACCTTGTGAGCCCACTCAGTGGCCCGGACTTGCGTCAACGGGTCTGAGCTGGCCACTACAGGCTACCACGGCTCTTGAGAAGGGACTGGTAGTAGGTCCGCCGGTGGCGGCGCATTTTTGGAAGAGCTACACGTAAATTTACTACTTTGTTTTATTCATTTTCTTCTTCTTTTTACTATTATTATTATTATTTTATATTATTATTATTATTATTATTATTATTATTATTATTATTATTATTATTATTATTATTATTATTATTATTTGCTCGTTTAGTCTACTGGGTACTTGTAAATTTCAGACCAGCAAAGCCGTGTTGTAGTCCGGGCACGCATGTCGCCAGTATGCGATAAGCGGTCACTTTTGGCTCAGTGGTTACGGCGTTCGGCTGCTGACTCGAAAGACGCGGGTTCGATCCCGACCGCTGCGGTCAAATTTCGATGGCGGCAAAATTCTAGAGGCCCGTGTACTGTCGATGTCAGTGCACGTTAAAGAACCCCAGGGGGTCGAAATTTCAGGAGCCCTCCGCTACGGCGTCCCTCATAGCCTGAGTCGCTTTGGGACGTTAAACCCCCATAGACCGTAAACAGGGTGAGTGAATAAATGCACAAAACTTTAACGAATTAGTAGTTGTTGAGCTGGCCTCGTGTGAGGCTTATCGATGGTCGAGGTTCCTATTTCACGGCTCCGCTGGCTTCCGCAAGCCTTCTGGCTCTTCTGACCAGGAGGATCTGGTCCTCTAGATCTGAGCTGGCTAGCAGTGCCTCCCACAGATCTCACAAAAAAGCTATCCGCGCTTTATTTTTTTTTCTCATTTTACGACCAAGGACCACGCAAGCACTAAAATTTTCGTTGCCCCTTCAGTCGCGAATCGTTATCCAGTGAAAGGAAAACTTTCAAAATTATTGAGCGCGTTGTGAGGAACACGCCAAATAAGATTTCAAAGAAAACATTCCCGCCTTCACAGATGATTTATTACGGAATTACTGTCGCGCCCTGATATGTAGACGTCATGACGCACCATTGCTCTCAGGGTCTCGGACGTGCTGTTGCGACTCGTTTATGTCGTAATATAAACAGATCAGCAGGATTTGACGTCTTTAAAAAGAAGCCGCGCTTGCCAAAGGAGAAACCGAAAGCGCGCGCACTCACACCAGACCTGCCGTAATACGCAGAGGCGTCCACCTTGAAAGCGACTTTCTGTTTTTATCCAGCATGCCCGCATGAAGATGGCTCCACAGGACTTGTCGCAGAGCATTCCACGCGTAAGCTGCAGCCATCCTTGACACGTTACACCCGAGCAGTAACCAAAAACGACACCGAACGAGTTGCGTGCGCATGTGGAGACGGCCTAATCGAAGGGGGATGACTAACTAGGACATGCAATCTGTAAGCTTTCTCCGATTGCTTAAAGTTATCGGGTTGGAAGGAATCAGCTTCCTTTCATTACAAAGCGCCCATCAGGGTCAGACGTGATAGCGTTAAGTAAGGTCCAAAGTGGCATTAGCAATGTATATAAGACCGCGTTCGGAGAGATTGAGCTTTGTTAGACGATCCAAAGAGGCGATTCGCTGTGATGTCAGTGCACGTTAAAGATCCCCAGGTGGTCGAAATTATTTCGGAGCCCTCCACTACGGCAGCTCTTTCTTCTCTCACTCCCTCCTTTATCCCTTCCCTTACGGCGCGGTTCGGGTGTCCAACGATATATGAGACAGATACTGCGCCATTTCCTTTCCACCAAAAAACCAATTATAATTATATGTTTCATATAGCAAGGAACTCGCTTGATTTGTGTTACTTTATCAAAGGGGGAGAGGGGAAAAAAAACAGGAGAGGGCACTTAAGCTCCGCCCTTAGGGTATGACGCGACAGCGTTAATGGGTAAATGCCCATATAAGCGTAACTAGTCATTCTCGTCATTGTCTACTTGATATTCGTAGATACACTCTAAACAGAAAGCAGTAAAAAGGGAACAGGCTGTCCTCTAGTGCAAAAGGAATGCCCTAGAGGGCAGCTCACTCTCTTTTACCCTCATATAGGCATATTCGTGGAGCACTCCTGGCGCAGTGGTGCAGCGGTTAAGCGATGCGCCGGTAGCGGGTAGCTCTTCCCGAGAAACCTCTCGCGACCAATAATTACTTTAACTGCCAGGGTGGTCAGACTGATCACAGTCCAGTGGGTAGGTTGCCACCTGCCACAGTGGGCAGATTGTGTTGACGTCGCAAGGTCACGTGATCTAAGTGGCAGGTGGTTCACCTGCTTCTGTGGGGATTTTTTGCTCACGCCGACGACGCCGGATTTTCCGCTGAACAGGACCCTTACCGCTATCGCGTTAGAAGACCCCCCAGGGGAGGGAGGGGGAGGGGGAGGGGGGGGGGGGGGGGAGTGAGACAAAGCAGATCTCGGAAAGTACTAAAAAATGATAAGAT
Organism: Amblyomma americanum; assembly: GCF_052857255.1. NCBI lineage: Eukaryota > Metazoa > Arthropoda > Arachnida > Ixodida > Ixodidae > Amblyomma > Amblyomma americanum. The sequence continues at coordinate 32,034,134 of NC_135498.1, read as the reverse complement.
GGCGAAAGTTAAACGAGGACAGCGCAGAACAGTAGTGTGTAAAACGTTTCTTACGGCACCTTATAAGGCTGTCTTCGCATCAATAGATGCTGAAAGTGTGAAATATAAGCGTCAAAATCTCCACTGGCGCTCAAAAATAAAGTTGCTATAACCCGGCAGAACGGTTATCGCGCTGCTTGAGAGCGGTCACATCGATGTCAGAGCAAGTATACGCTCTATCGAGAACAAGCGGAAATCGTTGCGATCACACCGCAGCAGTTTCGCAAGGAAGCTGTGAAAGAGATTAGGGAGGTTTACAAGCTCCAGTCGTCTCCAGAATCATGATGCAAATGTACAGCGCAAATAAAGACAAGGACACAAGGAAGACCCATGGAACACACGAGCGCTGAAAATCATGCCTCCCTACCGCACGCACAACTGCGGGCAATAACCCCGTCATCTGCGGGTGCTTATCTACGAAATGCAGAAACCTCCTCATTTTTTGTGACGCCACGACACACAATGAAATCCAGCAAGTCAAAATTAATCCCGATCGCACTGTTAAGGCAATTCTCTCCGCGTTCTTCGACTCCCCCCTTCATCCTCTCCGCGGTCGAGGACGAGCCATTCGATTTATGAAGAAACATTTCCACATTATTTTTTTCCCCCTAACCGATGACTGCACGCCCATTTGCGAAGCCACTCAAAGCCGATAGTTGTTTGGCTGGAATAACTGAAAACGTATACCGATGATGGTTTATGGGTTTATGGGATGATGGTTTATGGGTTATAAACCATACTGACGAGTCGCGCAAAACGTGCTAATGTTTCACGCACAATCGAAACTTTCAGGGTGCTATATATTCATTCCAACAATTATTTTTACTTCCTGGTTTAGAATTTGACTCTGCCAAATGGTGCTTATTTACAATGGAGCTCGACTTCACGCAATGTAGTAAACTACGCTGCTCTGGTCTCGCTATGTTCAAGAGCATTTAGCTGAGCTGGTGGCTCATTGCGTTGACTCTTAAAGAAAATATGTGCGAACGCGATCCTTCTACTTAGAGTTCTACTTAGAGACTTAAGTAGAACTTCAGTATAGTTCTCTTGCGCGTGCAATGCGAGGACGCACTGAATAATGTGTTCCTTGTGAACACACGCACCCATACAATGAACCACAAATTCCGCAGACACAGTGGGTCGAGTTGAGTTTCCACCTCGACTGCGCCAGTTGGGATCCCTTTCAGGTGGCGATGAGAGGAAACCCCTTGTTGATGATGAAATCGGATTTCTTGGTGACTTGGCGGTTCTAACTCGCAAACATTCACGTTACTCGAGGAAAGGAGAACGTTAACTATTTATTTACCACATAAATAAAACAAGAAGAAACGAGCAAGTAGAAAACTATTTACAACATGACTAAACCGTTGATCAGACGAATACAGCCATGGTTCAACCCAAGGCGCTTCTTTTAACCACTCTGTCTCCGCCCTTAGCGGGGACACCAACCAATAAGATAACAAACGACCCTCCTCACCAATCAATGGTTAGGGAGAGGAAAATAAGGTTTCCGTGAACTAATCACAGATTGGGGAAAGAATATGGACTAAACAATGGTCGGGGAAAGGAAAACCAAAGCTCTGCAATTCCCTCGACCAGCCAAACATTTGGGAAAGGAGAGGTTGCAACCAAGCACACAAACAGCACATACACCACTACTACCCTTCCCTAGCGCACAGAAGTAACTAATTCCTAATTTGTTTCTCTTTCGCATAGACGTATGCCCAAGGAACGTCACTCAAGACGTTCAGTTCTTTACAGAAAAAAAAAGAAGACAGTCGTCAAGGGAAGAATGCGCTTCATGGCCACTTGATCCTAGCCAGGCGCCTCTCCCGCAAGCCCGAAGCATCGCCAACACCTTGGCACGGCAGTCATGTCGACCACTGTACCCGCCTAAGCTTCTTCAAGACGGTTTATGCCCGTGACGGCGCGAAGAACACAGACATCCGCTGCAAGAAGGGGATACAGGGACGGGACGGGTCCATTCCCTTGTAAAAATGGTCTGTATAGACAGTCCATAGACTTCTTCTAGATTCTGTTGCCTTCCTATAGATATTTCTTTTTGTCTATTCATAGTCTATAGACTGTGTATAAACAAAAGTCTATTAGAAGTGTATGGCCATAAATCTATAGATTGTCTATAGATTGGTTATATGATTTGTACTGCCTACAGAGTGTTGTCTAGGGTTTGTCTATAGAGAGTTTATAGACTTTATAGACAAAAGCCTATAGACATTCTATAGACTGTCTAAAGAAATTTTTGTAAGGGTTTGTTGGCGATGCGCTGATCACAATACAGCCGCCGCCGAGTCCCCGTCGGGTGTCCGTCTAATCCAGTCTATGTGACTCCACAGGTGCGGCATTCCTCGCGAACACAAGACCGACTGGCGCCACGGAAAGTTCATCGAACTTCACAGTTCGTATAGGCCTGTTACATCAAACACTGTGAATGAATGTTAGGACTCTGAAAAATGTTGTCTAGGGAACAAAGCAAAATGACTCGATGATCATGCACGATAGTGCTGGCGCAGAATATGCATATATAAAAAGAGGTATATGTTTTTGGCCGTACAGGCAAGCAGCCAATTCTTGCACAGACAATAGCAGCTTGTTAGAAAAAACGATGACATTTTCGGAAAATGCGCGGACAAGCTGGCGGTCTAGACAAGATGCAAGAACACATCCGCGCACCGCACTCTTTGGGAAGGGCACCGGTATGGTATCCTTATCGAGTGTAACAAATTCAAGCTTTTGATTGCTTGCTCTCCCAGTTCACTGGCCTTGATAAAACATAGTGCTATCACGTAACTTCACAATGAGTTCATATATCCTGTCGCAAATACGCGTTCCCGTGCCTCGCCCGAAAATGATTCCCTACCCGTGTTTTCTAATACCTCTTTTCTTCTGTCATGATTCCCCGCCCCATCCTGGGTTGTTTATCCGTTCATATTCACTCGACCGCTGCCGAGCATACTCACCATGAGTAACACATACCCCTGCAAGACTTCGTTGCTTTTCATGCCCATATTTGTGTGCGCCTGCTTGATACCTTAATATCACCACCAATGTACGCGGTTAAGGTTCCACAATAGCTTTTCACATCGTAGATTTAACTGCTGGTCCAGAAGTCAGCTGAAGTAGATAACACCAGCCAAAAGCCAGCTAACTCCACAACTAATGTTCTAAAGGAGCAAGACACGTTCTACTAGACATCTCATAGTCGGCAGATCAACTTTCTGCAAACTTTAAACAGCTTGCAGTCATCCTCGCTGACTAGACCGGCCAGTAAAGTTTAATAACTTCCTCCGCCTGACACAGGCACCGGTGCCGCAATAAAAGAAGCTTACATAATTAGCTCGGAGTTTACACAGCTAAAGCTGGGAGCGACCGCACCATTTACAAAACATATCTGAATATAACCTCGCACGCGTCCGCGGACATTGACGCGAGCGGCGTCTGCCGTTGCGAAATCCCCCGCGCAGCATGCGGCTATGGAGCACAAGGGCATTCGTCTAGACGCTGTATGCTGCAGCCGTTTAGGCTGACAAGCTTCGCAGGTGCACGAGTCAAAGGGGCGCCTCGTGTCTCTAAAACCAGGGACCGACGAGCGTTAAAACTTAGACGACCGCGGGAGTCCCCTCTGCACAGTTTGACAGGTGTACACACACACAAGCGGCGCACACGGCGGGCGCGAGATGACGCGCCACCGCCACTGTCACCGATCGCCGCAAGCGTGAGAGTTTATCCCGGACAGAAGGGTCATTGAGATAGGCGCAAGCGGTGGATGATGTCATCTATGAGAAGAAGAAGAAGAAGCGTGTATACAGTACTCGCCTTGTTGCCCTGCCTGTGCTTCGTAGCCAGGCGCCCCTTGAGCACGTCCAGAAAAGAGGACATGGTCCCGCCAACCCTGCTTCTTCCGTGTCTTCGAGAAAAAAAAAAGAAAACGTACGCCGAGGTCAGCACCACGGGGCACCGAACCACTGGCGGCGACGAGGACACGATACACCGCGCACCTCCACCAGCAGCAAACACCGGCGTCGCCTCTTCGACTTCGCTCGAGTTCGGTTTCGCTCCAGGGAGCGCGCAGAAAAGCCCCGGCGCAAAGTCTCGACCCCTCGGGAGGAGGACCAGATCCCGAGCCGCGCTCGCGGGGCACCGAAATAGCGGACCTCTGCGGTCTCCCTCCGCTGGCGCTATACCTTCTCAACGGTGCCTGCCCCCTCCTCCTCCCCCTCTCCTTCCTCTCTTTGGCAGCGGAGGGGAGAGAGAGAGAGCCCGCGAGCTCGGATTTTGCGAAACTTTCTAGCTACTCGGCTAGCGCGCGCCGCGCGCTTGCATCTTCCGTGCGACACGTACGCCAGCGCCAAGGAGCAAAGGGAACAACGAACGAAGGAACGAAAGAGGCACGGGTCTGGCGCGCGAGCCCCCCTTGGCCCACATGCGGGGACCACTTGGCACCCAAAGGGTTCCCGCCCCCTCCCCCTTATCCTTTGCTTTCCTCCCCTCTTGCACTTCCTCTGAGGCGGTAGCATCGTGGTGCATTCTGCAGAAGCCACACACGAGGGCAACAGCTACAGAGCGCACGCACTTGTGGAGGACCCACGACGACATGGAGTCCGTAGACACGACATTTCGTCCGTCGTCGTCTCGGTCGTTGTGTCCCGTCTGAGGTGCTTCCGCAAGCAGCTGAGTGACATGGCGTCAAGTTTTTTTGTTTTGTTTTTTCTCCGGCGAAGGATGCCTGACTCCCAGAGAGAAGGTATATGATGACTTGTTGAAGCCGGGGTGAAGCTTCGGTGCAACGCTGCGTGCGCTATGACGCAAGAGGTAGCCAACTGCTCAAATTGCGGGGACTATAAAAAATAACGAACAGGCTTTCAGAGTTCTCCTCTCTTATTTGTTTTTCTATCTCTGTCTCTGACCATGCTTGACTGCCTCCAAGGCTATGTTCCAAACGATGCTTCTGAGGTGACCCCTCGTAAAGTGACGTCAATACCCTGATCCGTGCATGGCAGTCCCAACGCTGCTTTCACCTGCGTCATTTGCTGTGGCTACGATGAAATAATGGAAGCGCACATGGAGCATCTAGCGGGCTTCATTATTTCGCTGTGAGTAGGCAATCCAAGTCCATCTTTCTCGGGCAAAAAAAATTGGAAATTTGAAAATTCTAAGATACTGTTATAAAAACATTGAACCTAACGGTCTATTCTTCTGATAGGTAGCAAAATGTTTCTTTCAGTGTTTCCATCGATCGCATCGAACAGTTAAGACTGCCATAGAAAACCAATGGGGAACGCTTTCGACGACAGTAAAAACGTGAATAGAAAAAAAAAGGAAGACTGCCGCCGGGTGACCTGCCGGGATATTGGTTGCTATAGTGAAATCTTGCATTTATGAAAAAATTGCGCTCATAAACGGTTTCCCGCTCACAAATGTTTTTCGCCAGAACTGCTGGGTATCTGTGACAGCGTGCACGGTAAAGCGTGTATAAGGCCTCTGACGGCAAGAGGGTCACGTGACACCGCTCGAGGACGTCGAAAGTACTGAACAAGATCCGAAAAAAAAACGTATAGAGACAATACAAAAAAAAAAGGAATGCGAATAAAAACGCGACCTGCAATACAACTCCACTTCCCGTCCTGTCTAAGTGACAACTCCAGCGGTTGTTTCGAGGTTGCCATATTATAATAAAACTTATACTGTACGTATTAAGGTGATAGCCTTTAATGGCTCATACTCGCGGTGACCGTCCATCCGTTACATCGCCACCGAGGTCACGTGGCGCTACGCTCGCGCCAGCTGCTCTCCTCCTCTGTCGTGAAATGAATTCAAGCGCGGCAAATTCAAATCAGTGCAATGAGTTGCAAACGGCTTTCGCCTTCACGCAGTTAAGAGATATCTTAGTGCCTCGAACGATATTTTTTTCTCTCGTTCCTTATCACTACCACTAATTTTCGCAGCTATTCGAATTTCATTCTTGCGCAAATCGATTTTCAGTTTCACAGTCTCCGTGGCCTCAGTTCAGATAATTTCTGCAGGTAACACGGAATTTTCTAGGTCAAAATCATTCCCAGGTCAATCGATATGGGTCGCGAAGGCGAGGCTCGAATGCGGTCCCAGTTAGCGCAGTGGAACTGAAGCGCCAACATGAGGTGAGTGGACAGACATGAGACAAACATTAGAATGAAAAGAAGTTATTTCAGCATATATTTGTAGACCAACGACATAAGTTGGTTATCGGTTACTCTTACCTAAACACCGCGTTTAGTCATGCCCACACTTCCTTGGAAAGATCGCGTTTCCCTCTCTCTCTCTCTCTCTCTCTCTCTCACACACACACACACACACACACACACACACACACACACACACACCACACACACACACACACACACACACACACACACACACACGCACACGCACGCACACACACACACACACACACACACACACACACACACACACACACACACACACACACACACACACACACACACACACACACACACACACACACACACACACACACACACACACACACACACACACACACACACACACAGGAACGCTTCGTTTAAGGAAACATTTTTGCACAGTGCGCAGTCGCTACACTACAGCCGCCAACCATAGAGGTTAATGCAATTACTATGGTGGCGGTGCGGGGAAGGGGGGGGGGGGTAGGAGAGAGCAGTTGAATTTTTTCTTCGCCGCCGCGGAGTACGGACGAAAAGTGCAGGACACAGATGCTTGTTTTTTTTTTTACACGTAGTCCAGCTTCAAGAAAATCTTAGATTCCACACACTGAACACCGCGTTAAGTACGAAAGTGCCGCAGGATTCAAGGCCAGCGCGGGAAGCCGGAGCGCTCCGCCGGCGAAGGTTGGCGCGGGCACTCGAGCGCCGGGAAGCTCGCACGCGGAAAGAATGCGCTCAGCGGCAATTGCGAGATTTGTCGATACGACCAAGATTCCCTTGCCTTTTGTCTCCGCTTCGCTTTATAAATTTTGTTCCGATGTATTTCGTTGCCATGAGCGCAGTTCGCACGCGGGACACGACTTCATGGCTGGGTGCCCGCTTTCCCACAGAGACAAAGCAGCTGAGGTCGGCCGGACGGAAACTCCAATGGCAGCGTATCGCAGCCAGCGAGCTTCTATTATCCCAGAGCGGACGGTGTCGGCATCGCCGCTATCCTGTTGAGCCACAAGCAGACACTCTAGACAATGTGCCATGCGTGTCATGTGGCAGTGGGACTGTGCGTGGACGAAAGTGGATATATCTGCATGGTCATGTTGGAGTGCCTTGTGGGAGTGGGAACCGGCGCGTTCTTGTTGGAGAATGGGTCTGCATGATCATGCGGGAGTGCTATGCGATATGGGAGTCCGCGCGGTCAAGTGAGAGTAAGGGTATGCGTGGTCATGAGGAGGTGCCTTGTGGGAGTGAGAGTGCGTGGTCATGTAAGGGCGGGAGTCCCAGGTTTTCCTCCGAGGCAAAGCGATAAGTCAGCTAGGCAGTTTTCCCTCTCCGGTTTTCTCTTTTAATTATCAATGTGCCCGTAATCACTAAAGCGCCCAGGAAGGCTATCACGAACATTAAGTCTTACTATCGCAGGCAATATATATAGCAAGGAATACGGCCAGATCAAACGAGGAGATTAGGCAATGCCGTTTAACGCCGTCTTTCTCTTCCCCTATAAAAAAAGCTGCGCATATTATAGCAAGCGCGGTCATAATCTTCTATCTTAGATGGGTGGATAGGTAATCAGAAGCATCCCTCTCAGATTGTGTGATGATAACAGCTGGTTAGCTTTCAATTCCTAACATGTATCCTTCGAAGACACTGTGCCAGTTTCCCTCCCTAATCAGCTAAACTTCACATTCTCTCTCTGCTCCAACAATCCATTCATCTCTTACTCATTTCGGGCCGTTTTTAAGCCCAGCGCATCTCGGATATCACTGGTGGCATGTACGCGGAGTTTCAGGGCCTTACACTGAATAACAGTAGATGTCCTATCGTTTCTGTCTTGTATGCTAGAAACATTGTCTGTGGCCTAAATATTTTCGATAGCCTTCCGTTATCAGGCATCCAGCCCTATAGCCTCCAAAACTAAAGCGCTTCCTTCTAAGGGATGTCCAAAATCTTTTTATTTTCATTATTTTTTGCTTTATTAAAGCGCTCCACAACACTCGTTTGTCTAACACTATCTAACGCTGGCAGTGAATATTTTCCGAGTGTCTTACTTTCTGTCTCAACGTTGCCTTACTACCTTTTCCTTCTTAAAATTTGTACTAACTTGAGGGCTATCGAGTTCTGCCTGTAGGATCGATACTACGGGGGCATTATTATACTTGACAACTTTCGCCGCTCATCGCCTAAATTACATTTGCCTCTTCACACTGAGTCTTGCCCTTCGCCACGCGTGCTTCGAATTTTGACCACCAAATAATCACCTTAGGTCACCTTACATTTCTTCGACAGTCTCTCTGTCATGCACAATAGTGCTCTCTTGAGCTAGTAGGTGCAGCCTTTGTCACAAGCTTGAAGCCCGAGCAGTTTGCTTCAGAACCATGCTGTACGTGGCTAATTATGCATTGCCAGCGTTCGAAATCCGTTGAAGGAGTGAGGAACTCTTATCCACACATCTCCGAAAGTCAACACTTATACGGATGCTGCAGCAGCTCCACCACGCGGTTTAGAGGAAAACCGCCTGGTCTCCTCACTTTTGAAGAAGGCTGCACTTGTTCGAACACGGAAAGAAACAGCGCTACCGGGACAGGACGAAGGCTGCGCCTGTCTACTTCTTTTCCCTCGTCCCGTCCCAGATAAGATTTTTTTTTGCCATGCTCTGTCCTCTGTGTCGTGGTTGTTACAATAATAAATGTAGCAGCGCATGCCACCTAGCAGCGTTCCCGTGAACTATCTTTAGCCGATTCAGTGCTTTGGCTCCGGGTTCGAACCCGACCGCGGCGGCTGCGTTTTTATGGAGAAAAACGCTAAGGCGCCCGTGTGCTGTGCGATGTCAGTGCACGTTAAAGACCCCCAGGTGGTCGAAATTATTCCGGAGCCCTCCACTACGGCACCTCCTTCATCCCTTCTTCTTTCACTCCCTCCCTTGTCCCTTCCCTTACGGCGCGGTTCAGGTGTCCAACGATATATGAGACAGATACTGCGCCATTTCCTTTCCCCAAAAACCAATTATTAATTATTATATCCGCTGGTTTGACGAGCATTGTTAAACATGGTTGTTAGGCTTCACAAGACCTATGAACACGAAAACGCGGCATTAGGTTTCCCAGAACCTCTGAACACGAAACCGCGGCATATGCCAATACAAACAATACAGCAATAGCCGCGACATAAATGCAATGTAGCAACAACCATGCTCAAAATGATAAGCATCCTTAGCACCCCTTTGAATTTTTTTTCGCTTTGTTACTCTGAGGAATAAGATGTATTTCTGCATAAGGCATTGCCTTTCAAAGCTTTCACTGGCCATACAAACGGGGCTGGCCCGGATGAATCAACCTGCACAGAATGTTCTCTACTACGCTCTCGAAAATTTTCCTCACAAGGCTCATCTTGTAAGGTGTGGTAATACATCCCTTGCTTCAAATGAAAAATCCACACAGTGGTATCAGTGTATCTTTTCCAAGGACTTCACAATTTGGTCGAAAAAAATTAGCCCACTTTTTTTCTTCTTCAACACAGCGGTTGGTGCATGAGAAAGCAAGCTTCGGGTTAAGGGCATCAACCCAGTATATGCAACTACCGAAAACTTTCCTTTACAAGACAAAAATGTGACTCCGGCCGATAAAGCGCCATCTATGGTCGTCCGATCGAAGCGAGCTTGTCGCCATAAGTGCCATGTAGGACGGGGATAGGGCGCTTTCATAAGGACTGCGGTAGAGCTACTTTGTTTCTTGCTCGTGCCGAAAGAAGGCGAAAGGTGTTGAAAAGGTCACCTATTGGTGCGCGCTCTTTTAACGCGGTAGAGTAAAAAAGGAGCTCGTGAGGCGGAAAAGTAGGCTCCTTGGTTAGTGCAGGAAAAACCTTGCACAAGCTTTCAACTTCTCGCGGAGAACACCAGGAGCGCTGTGAGTGAGAGTGACGTCACCATCGTAGGAAGCGGAGTCGAAAGTTTCCACTGCGCACGGAGGGAAACCTCTAGGAGCGGTGCGGAGTGATGCCGTCATGAATGGTATAAAGGCCGGGCGCTATCGCGTTTCACTATTAAGGCAGAGCTTAAAGGTGAACTAAAGAGAAATCCGAACTCGTCTTTTTTACCGCGGGCACTCGATCTACACGTTCCGAGCATTCTTAAATACTTCGCATGATTGTCCTGTGCGGCCGATTTACGTAATTTAAATTGGATTAAACATCCCGGCTCCCGCTTTTTTTTTTTTTTTCAATTCAACGCTGAAGGTAGGGGTAGTCAACCAACGCGTGGAGTGCCTTTCAGCCAGTGCCGTAGCGGCTTGCCGCTCTGCCATCGGCGGAGTGATACGTAAATCAAAGATTCCACGCATATTTTTATTTCCGTGGGCCTAATTTGCGGCTACGTTGTCTGCAACTGAAACTGTTCACAGAAACCTAAAAAGAAAATAAAAGTGAAAGCGAAGACGCCACGGGATTGGGTAGCACTCCACGCGTTGGTTGACTCCTCATACCTTCAGCGTTGAGTTAAAAAAAAAAAGGCGGGAACCGGGACGTTTAATCCGATTTAAATTAGGTAAATCGGCCGCACAGGACAATCATTCGAAGTCTTTAAGAATTCTCGAAACGTGTAGATCGAGTTCCCGCGGTAAAAAAACACGAGTTCAGATTCCTCTTTAGTGCACCTTCAAGAGTCTCCCAAGCTTTTTCTCACTGCTTCGCCACGAATGCCTCTATATGTGTTCTAGCCTTTTGCAGCCATACGAAGTCGCAACGTGGTCTCCACAGGTACGGTCATGGTACGTGGTCGCGCACGGTGCAGCCTGTCCGTAGCTCCAACCTTGCGAAGCCCCTTCGGTCGGTTACGGGCACGTGGTGCAACTAATGCGGGCGACGACGGAACCGCCGGTGCGGACATGACGCAAACTCCGTGACAAGCATCGCGAAGGTCGGCAAAGGGGCCGCGTCGCTTGCGCAACCGCCGCGAGTTGGAAAGAAAGCAAGAACACAATGAGGATAATCTCACCAAGCTGCGAAGGCCGTTGGACAGATGCATATGATTAGGCGATTGCGTAAGGAACACGGTGCACCTTGCCCCGAGGCATGGGGGAGGGACTCGCGTACACCGGTTCAAACCGGCTGGCTGCGCCGCAACATCGAAACCATCCGCTACACTGAACCAGAAGCGAGCAGCTCGCGTGCGTCAGGAAGCGGTCCTCGTGCCCACGACGACTTTCTCTATGCTCGTCTTCTTGAAGGCGAAGCTTAGATCGTGGTAAGTGCAATTTCATCCTCTGAAAGCTGACAACCCAAAAACAAAAAAGGAACAAAAAGAATGCTTTGTTTCCGTCAGTGAAGCGGTACTTAAGAACTTTGCTGGCGAAGCGCGAGATTGCGACGGCCAGCTGAGCCTCCCCGTGCACAGAATGCTGAACTAAACCTCGTCTAAATACGTAGCCTGACCCCTTTCACTCCTTTCCGCAAGAGCTTCCGCGAGAGGACGACCGTGCTTGAAAACAAAAGGAATTAAATACGTCCTTGTATCCGACTACAGTAGGGGAAAGTGGTGCAAAACTCGACACGTGGCAAAAGGCGACATTTTTTTTGGTTACTTAGCGCCCCGTGACATTTAAATGTGCGAAGATATTAGGTGGATATTTAGGTGGCATAACGAACCACACGTATGCTCCAACTGAACTCAATTGCGAGACTGGCCTCTTCTAATCAGAGAAAAAGAATGCAAAGTGAGCCTTACTGAATGAGAAAGCCGTTGAAAAGGTGCGAAATTCGGCACGCCACATTGTTCAAAACCGTGCGCTATCCGATCAAGCGTCCTGAATAAAGGTTAGTATTTCTTTATTAGGTTTGGTTATTGGTCATATCTCGTGCAAGGTTTGAAAAAGTTTGCACCTCACTTTCTTACGATGGAATTATTTTAGCAGCAATCCACACATGGGGCAGAACATATTTTGGCGTGGACGTAAAGTAATGATAAGGGTTTTACTGCTTACTTCAAAGCTCTGCCCTTGTTAATTTCTAAACTGGTCTCAACATAAAAAAAAACCCTGATTTTCGAACGGCATGACGAAATCACTCCGGTGCTACAAAGCGTTTCAATTTCCCTAAAGGAGACCCCTACAAAACAGTAAAGACAGTCAGAGAACACGAGGGGAAGAAAAGACACAAACTATGTTTAGAGCCTATGCGAAGCACTTTTTCCGGCTACTTGTAGGAGCGGCTGCTTGTACAGCACATAGGCAATAGAATAAGCCCTCTTCGGCCTGCCCTACAATCACTTTCAAAAGGCCATGTTCAGGTACTGCAAATTGAACCAAATCGCGTGTCCATTGGGCGTAGCGAAATAGCAACAGCCGTGACACTGGAACAGAAAAGGCTACGAAGAAGGCGGACATCTGAAAAAAATTGGCGGTGGTGTAGCTCTGGTTAAACTCGGAGTGACGCGATAGCTACAGCTGGAAGAGTGGAACTTGGTCACGTGGCGAACCACGTGACGAACCACGTGATCAGCCACGCCGCCGGCAGCTGCTTCGCACCACGTCACAAACAACGTGGCGGCGCAGCCACGCTGAATGCTCGAAATGCTACCGTAATGTAGCTGTCGCTACAAAAAAAAAAAATAATGCGTAGGCCAAAGCCTGGTTGCGAAGTTTCCTATAAAATAGTCTGCAGCTGGTCATAGAAGCAAACAGCGCCGAGTTTGTCTGGTGCAGTGTTTGCCACGCCGATAGGTTCAGAAAGATTATGTTGGTGCCCGTGAATACACCTTCGTCAGGCTGCTCCACAAGCTCGATCGCCAGCGAAACTCTTATCCGGGCACATTCGACCTGTGACGAGGCTTTCTGCTACAAACGTTAGGGAACACTACACGCAGCTCCCGGACTCCTCTCAAACACCCCCCCCCCCCCCAACCCCACCCCCAACTCAGCGTCGCTCAGACTCATTCTCTCCACAAGATCCACACACAACGCCCTTCTTACCCCAGCTCATTTGCACCTCCTTCGCATGCTGCCTGACCTCTCCTGCCCCAATTGCCTCTCACTCTATGCCAGTCTGGAACACTATCTCTTTCAGTGCCTCGTAACCCTCCGAACTCAATTGGTGTCCTTTCTTACATGGAGTACCCTGGCTGGCGTCGGACCAACTGAGACGACCAGCATGCCCTGGAGCTGCATAGCCACGATCTTTTGAACGCTTAATATGTCGCTATTTCACCAAGTGCTTGTCTATCTCTCTCTCTCTATCTTTCGTGTGCAGTCACTGCAAGACTACGCAATAGTGATTTTGGAAGGGTGTCTCATATTTTTTCTATTCACTGTCGCATTTTGCCTCAAGGTTACATAATTTTGAACTTTTTAATATTATATTTTACACTGCTGCGCTCTGCTGGGCGTTTCATACGTATTTACTGAACGGAATGTCTGGATGGCAGAAAATAATTCTGTTATATTTTTGTTGACACCTTTGAATAATAAAAAGAATTCGATGATGGGAGACATGCACGTTGACGTGAGTCCTTAAGGAACTACGACCGTAGTGTTGTGAACGCAACATGTTCGCTGCCCTCATCAGCACCGCCTCAGGCATTCTGCACCACCTGGGTTCAATGTCGTAATGTCCCGACTATAAAGCAAACTCTTGCCCAACCGAACTTGGCGAAAAACAGACCGCAACTCTGCGTGTACATGCATATGTGAGCAGTATGAGAAGAAACATTGACCTCAGGAACCGATTCTGTTTTTACTCCAGCACGAAATTAAAAGGGGTTGTAGGGTTTTAACGTCGCGAAGCGACTCAGACTATGAAGGACGCCGTAGGGGAGGGCTCCAGATTGATTTAGGTCCCCCCCTGGTTTTTTTTTTTTTAACGTGCCCGGGCATATCACAGCACACGGGCGTTTTTGTACAAATACGGCCGCCGCGGCAGGGATCGAATCCGAAACCTTGGGATCAGCAGCTGAACGCCAAATCCACTGAGCCACGCTTTCAGGGGAAAGGCACTCAGAAAAAAAAATGCAGTATTACATACTTGGCAATAATACATGAGCTGTAATTGTTGGCTACGTGCTTTTAATAGCTTGTATTGGTTCACGCTCAAAGCATCGCGACACATATACAGGTCTTAATGGTGAATAAGAGCAACGGAACACGGACAAAGAAAAGATGTCCCTGTTTATTTTTTTTTTATATTCGACAGGCCAGAATGCTGACCTCTAGTGTTTATATCAGCCCCACAAACACTTGCTCTCGCATTCAGGCGAGCCTGGTTACGCGCGGCGCTTTTTATGGCGGATCGGTCTGGCCCGACGGGGTCAGCCCACGACGGGGATCGATTCGGCCGGGTTTCCACAACAGTTCCCCGAAGCGCCCAGAGACGGTCCGAACACGCGCGTGTGTTGTCGGGGGAGGAAGGGTTCTCTGCATATACATGCGCCGCGCGCACCCACGCATCTGCGAAGCCGGGGCGAAAAACGAAAGGACAAAAAACGCGACCTCTTGTAGGACATGATGTGCACGTTCAGTCGCTGCGTCCCGGTTCGCCCGGACCGCCAATTCTTTCTTTCTTTCTGTTCTTCCGATCCGGCCGGGGAATACCCTTTCCGAAGATCTTCGGCCGGTGTTTTACTGAGCGCCAGCTGCATCGACCTTGAGTAGGAAGAATGCACAAGGTTGCGCTGTAGCTAGGCGCCTCTTGCTGGGCTCGCTTTTGTCTCAAACGTAACAGACTGCAACACCGGATGGCTGAGTCAGCTGCTGGCTGCCTGCGTAATTATAACGCCTTTGGTGATGGAATTGGCGCTCTCTTCTGACGCGCGCAACTGTCGTTAACATTGTGTCATCAAACGACACTTTGCACGTCAGTGCTGTCAAGCCTTTCGAAACCGCATGTTCAACAGCAACCCAGACCTTTTTTTTTCATCCAAAATGGCACAGTTCAAAAGCCCAGGGGGAAAAATATCCGGCAAAAATCTTTCCTGACGGTGTTCTTCCGCGTACTAGTGCGACAGCTCTCGAATCGTTTCCAGGACAAATGCTGCGAGTTTTGTTCACATATGTGTGGTCGAGGTGATTTAAGCGATAGCGGCCGGTTTACTACTTGTCTTGACTAGCCGATTCATGCGCTCTAATCTGTAAAAAAAATTATTAGAAAATCTTGGACGCAGTTTCGTGAACGAGACGTCAGTGCAAGAACTGTCAAGACACGTCCGACGAAGCTTTATGAAGTGTGTCGTCTAACGTACAGTTAACCGATGGCGCCTGCTTTAGATGCCTGCCTTATCTCGTTCATTCAATTGTAAGCCTTAAAAACTTCTTATAAAGACCGAAGTTTTTCTCAGCGTTGTTTTTTGCACAATACGATGGCTTTACAGCTGCCAAAACGTACGCGAGGACGAGTCATAGAGCTCGTTTTACAGCCCGCCTTATCTTGTCCATTCATGCGCTGTTTTCGAGATAAGGTGTCCTGGCTGACCCAACTGCGTAACTCGGCATCGGTTTACCCGATTCTTTGATTAGAAGCTATGGCGTTCCGCTAAAGAGCTCGTGGTTGCAACTTCGAACCGAGCCCGCTTTCGATATAGGCGCAATTGTAAAACGCGGAATCTTCTGGACTGAAATTTCGGCGCGCATTGAAGAACCCCTTGCAGTCTGAATTAGTACGGAACCCTTCACTGCCCCATGCTCAATAGCCGCAGTCTCGGCTTAAATAAAAAATGCGAAACTCCATTAATGATCGTAACTACTACGAAATGTGTCTTGACATTTATTTCCTCTTGTCACTTCCAGTGTATTTGATTTTACAGATGACGTTCAGTGCGACATTGCGAACCTTCATCTTTAATTATCAGTCCAGTGTCTAAGGCACCGAAAAGGGGGGGGGGGGTTGAAGAAAGTTAAGCCTCAGAAACTGTTCCGCGACTTCTACCTTGAACGATTATTAACTGGACGCCCCACTCCAGTAGTAACCAACACAGTGCTGTGCGCGTGTGTGATTTAATTCCTCTAAAATGAACTAATCACACGCACAACCTGGACACAATTCTTATTGTGTAAATAGTTTGTACACATTACTTCTCCCCCTATCCTCTCTCCCTGCCCCCTCACCTCTTTCATTTAATTTCTCCATTCTGCCTGCTATCGTTTATTTCCGCTGCCCCAGCTCAGGTGCTTCAGTATCGATGGCAGATGCCGGGGCTAACAAAAATCTTTTCCTTCCTTTTTACTATTATTTTTAATAAAACCACTACCACCACCACCACTTGTGGACACCAGAACAACAGGGCCAGGATGAAAAGTACGGAAGTGGGAATCAACGGAAGGTGAAAGAAAGAGCCGGCGTAGTGAAATACTGTTGATTAATATTGACCTTCTGTGGCTGAGGCACAAATACGTTCACGCCGCCAAAGTCGCCAATATGCGCTGAGGTGTTCAACTATGTCAGAGCACATGTGGCGCTCGAGTGTAGAAAGATCGCCGCCACTGGCTTACCATGAACGGCTTGACCGTTGCAACCAGCGGCGCCGTCATTAGAGCCCGGCGCCATATTCCCGTCCTGGTGTTCTCGCGCGGTCCACCTCCGCGGTCGCAGGGGAACCTCGATGATCGGTCCGGCGGCTCGGCCGGTATCACAACCGCGCGCAGAGCGCCAAGGCGACGGCAGGAACGCATGTTCTTGATACGTCGGAGACGGTAGATGTCCGCCGCAGCCCCCATTCAACGTGCGGCCGCAGACCGCCGCAAGCGTCTGATGCGCCGTCGCCGGCGTGCCACTTCGATAGTCGCCCAGTCCGTTTAAGCCAAGACAAGACGAGGCGAGGCGACAGAGCCAAGAAGCACCGGAGGAAGGCAGCACGACAAAATGCGGCGAGAGAAGACCGGTGGACGGGAGCCCAACACTGGCTTCACTTTCGAAGAGGAATCAAGATCACGAACCGCACCGGTCGAGGTCCGCGCGACGACTCCGCGACGATAAGCGCGCGCCGGCGCGCCGGCAAGAACACGTTCATTCACGTGCGGCGTTTTCTTGGCGCACTACACAACGAGAACGTGCCGGCGAAGAACGGGGGGAGGGGGGGGGGGGGAGTGTGGTAAGGGCTCAGCCGGAACGGACAGGAAGGAAAGAGAACGAAGTGGCGGGGAAAGGGCAAACGTCCCAGCGGTACGGGCGGACACTTTGCGGGCAAGGAGAGAGCGACACACAAACAAAGAAAAGCAAACAAGCCGCACTACGACGATGACGGGGGAAGGCGCTTTCTGGTCGTAGTACACAACACACAACGGGGGGTCAGCGGCGCGTCTCTTCTGTTCACTGGGGAAGAGCGGGACATGCTCAGACACGAAGCGACATGACCCAGCGGAGGAATTTCGAGCAGCACCCGGCCAAAAAACGCACAGAGGTCGGTCAATGCGGAGAATAAACGACTCTCGATAAACGGGCCTGGCGCAGTAGCCGCTACCCAAGTTCCTTGCTTGCTCGAGGCTCAGACGTGACTTCTTTCTAACGTCCGTGGAAGTCGACGCCGCTCCTTCCGCGTGAGCGAGTTCTCGAGATGAGAGAGCGCTGCGCGCTCAACGCAAAACTTCCTCGGCACCCGAGGCGAGAGTCGCGCGCGCGGCTTTCTGGATTGCATGTTTGGAGAGCGTCCAGTTCTAATAGCACGTTCGTCGCCGCAAGCCGCCGCATAATCGCCGCCTTTCTGCGCCGGTCACAACGGGCTCACGGAGAAGAAAGATGCCTAGGTTGGCCCGATCCAGAAAATACAAGCAAAAAAGAAGAAAAAAAAAAAAGACCCTGTGCGTGACACGTCGCAGTTTTATCGCTGGGGAATTCCACCCAAAGAACGGCGGAGGTATCTTCGATTGGTGCCCTTCGGATGTTCGATGGTTTGGAATGATGAAACGAGGAGCCGGTGGCATAACAATGGGCAGCTGGGCGGCGAGGGAGCTCTTCGAGAGAATATACAAGTGCTCCGTTATCCCGCCGGGCTAATAAAGCTGCAGCCTTTTTATTTTTTTATTTCTCGCTAAGGGCGCCAGCAGGGGCACTTGTTATTATGAGTCGCAGCTCGATGGCTTGCCAGAAGTATTGCATCTAGAAGCGAAATTTTATTACCAAAATTACAAGATCGAGTAGTGTTGACTGTATACAGTCATGTTTAGAGGTGCGCAAAGGATGCAGAAAGTTTTTCTGCCCTTTGAGTTAAATAGTTTCGGACCATGGCTCCCTGCATTAGCACAAAGTTTTCTAAATACTGATATCTCGGTGGCCATCGAACATAAAAATTGTTAGTTTTTTTCGTCAAGAACCAAGTCACTTTTGAACTCTCCTATTAAGCTGTTTACTGGGTAGAGCAATGAATTTGCGCCAAAGCACCTTGAAACTGCCACAGCTCTTTCGCGAAAGCAAGAAGTGCTATTCGATGCGAAAGCGTTTCTATTTAGAAGCATTTCGGACGACTCGTTTCAAGCGTTTGTACACTTTAAGAATCATCTTTGCTGAGTGTAGTAGAATGCATAGTTGGGCTAGTTGGCACGTGCATTGTTTATGCGTGCATGTGTACATGAGTGTATTCTGTACAGGGTAAGTGCTGAATATATACTATCACAGATTCTTTTTTTTTTACCCATATTAAAGGTATACAGCTCCAACTAATTATCGTTTTCTGTAAAAAAAAATCGATTCTATGACTCATGCTGACTGTGTTTATGTTTGTCCGGCATAAAAAAAAATGCATTTGTTACTGCAAAAATTGGGCCGAAAAATGCTTCCGCCACTCAATCAAGTTCGTTACACCTAAACCGAATAGGGCTCCGTGATCGCCGTTTTGAAGTGAATGGAGCCTCTGTGATCTGCGTCACCTGAAAAACCGTGTCGACGCACCGCAGTTTATTTGCTTTAACCGACCGGCGAAAGCGACACTTGAATTATAATTCTTGGCCTTCTCCCCGTTATGAAATTTCATTTATCAGTGAAAGTAGCTTTTTTGTCGTTAGAATTCCGCAATCTGTCGACACAAGCCTCATTAAATTTGTCCTCGATGTCCCATTAAAACGCAAGAAAAATGTCGAGATCACATGAGAACACAACGTCTGTGCCACCTAGTAGAAAAATATGCTCAGGGCAACATTCACCCCTTATAAAAATGGTCTATAGACCTCTTATAGACTCTATTGCCTTCTTATGGATATTTCTTTTCGTCTGTTCATAGTCTATAGACTGTCTATAGACAAAGGTCTACTAAAACTGTGTATAGATTGTCTACAGATTGTCTATAGATTGTCTATAGGATTTGTAATGCCTATAGACTGTTCTTTAGGATTTGTCTACAGAGAGTCCATAGACTTTATAGACAGAAGTCTATAGACTGTCTAAAATATTTTGTAAGGGACGCTGGCGCACTTGAATGCGTGCACACTCTGGTCACACGCGTTTTATACTAAAACACCCATCGAAAGCAGCGCCAAAACTGATATCAGACTTGTTCTAGCTAACAGCTTGTAGTAATAAAATTTATAGCACAAATGAGCAGGCAGGAGCCTCGTGAGGTTTATCAAACAAGTTGTCAGCCACGCTGTAAAATCAGCAGCGTCACGTTTCCCTGTCAAAAGCTAGCGCAGGTTCAGAAGGAACGCGGATCTCAGTGGACTTTTTCGACGCAAAGGGGAACTGAGTTATCTGAGCGGTTTTTCCACGGCCGCTTATCGAGTGTGTTGAGTGCGTTGTCGCGTTGCCCTTTCGGACTGTTTAGCAGGATGGACAGCAGGTCAGTGCTCGCAGACAGATATGCCAGCGGCGCGGATAAGTTGCTTGAGAGCACATTCGAAGTTCACACTCACTTGACCGAAGAATATACGAAGAGAAGCCATTTTTTTCAGTTGTTGCTTACTGATTTCTTATCGCAGCAGTTTCAAAACACCCCATAAGAACGACGTATCGAAGTCCGCCGCTCTGATTAGGTCAGAACTCGGAGGTTAGGTGACTGTCACGCCACCTAGCTGAATAGTTTAGGCGAGCTGTACACGGTGAACAAAGAAAAGTTGCCAGTCGTTGTTGGCTTGCAAGCTCACAGGAGCCGCCACCATCAGCTAGCTACCAGAGAGTAGCCGATGGTTGTGGGCGAAATCCGCTCCGGTCTCCTTGTACGCAATAAATGTTTATTCTCTCTCTCTCTGAAACTGATGCAGGATTTAAAAATTCTTGCCGCCTATTGACTGATGAGTGAGAAAAATACGGGATCGTCTGCTTTTGAAGAACCTGTCATATTTGTACTAATATGAGGAATTAGAAGTAAGTAGCAAAGTGAAGCTAGATATAATAGAAAGGGCAATCAATACATATACACATAAGTACAGTCGTAGTCAAAAGTTCCTACGCCACATACTTAGTTACCTTTGAGCTGTGCAGCAGGCAACTTTTCTGTAGTAGGCGTCTCCCAGCTCATTCAGAAATTTGCAGAGCTTGGGCTGCAGTAGCAACGGCACGACCCAGAAGCCACCATAATGGCCCAGAAACTTTTGTCTAGGATTGTGTATGAACAGGCGATTAATCACATGGGCTATATTTTTCAGCGTTGCCAAGCCCGTGCAGTATATCCACACAAACCATCATGACTGTGACAACTTAAGAAGGCGGTGCAGACGACATACGGGTACTCATCGTTTGGTGTCGGACGGACAACGTGATAAATCGTATTCTGCGACGGGGACTCGCAGTACGGGACTGGCAGTAATGTGCTGAAGATGGCACGAACTAGGCTGCATCCACTTCAGTGGCGCAGAGCTTCATCTTATGGATGTTTAGGCACCCCCGACGCAAGAAAACCCTTCACTGTTGGCTTCGTGCGACACCTGCAAGTTCGACACTAATTATGCGTACCGTCACTGGGACAACCAGTGATTACTAAAATTAAAAAAAAAAAACTAACATGCTCACAGCCGCCGTCAACGGTTATAGTCAATGGTTTATGGGGTTTAACGTCCCAAAGCGACTCAGGCTATGAGGGACGCCGTAGTGAAGGGCTCCGGATACTTTCGACCACCTGGAGTTCTTTAAAGGGGTTGTGAAGGGGGCTCTAATAAAGTTGCGGCATGCCTGGGATATTCAAGCACGCCGCTTCACGAATATTGTCCAACAAGGGTTTTCTTTTTTTTAAATGCGCTTTGTAGAAGCTGAGTTATCTGTAGTTAAAACTTGATTTTCAGCGTCTTTGCGCCTTTCCCTCTCCTCTCGTCACAGGTAGGCGCTCCTTCGCCGACCCCCCTCTGGGAGCGGAGCTTCCCGACCCGCCGGAGATAAGCGGCTTATTGGCCGCGGCCACGGTAGCTCAAAAGCGTGAATTGTTGGGCGAGTTGGTACATTTTCACGTGTTCACCGGCGACAGTCTGTGTGTGTCTTCCTCTGGTCTTGCGTCTTTTCTCGCTGGTTTTTTTCCATGGTAGCTGCCCGACGTCTGCAAGAATCTAACCAATGGCCACCTCTCACCTTGTCTACGCAGATGCGGGGGACGGAGGAGGGTGCGAGCATGAAAAAGTCGCCGGGAAGGGCTCGCCAACTTTGGCGCGTGATTGTGGGTCGTCTGCTGCATGTAGAAGAGTATTATTTGGCTCTGGTTTTCATGGCAACACAGTGCAGTGATTAAGCGAGTCAATGTGCTCTCCTCGGAAGGCGTTTCAGAGCCCCTTTAGCGTGCACAGACATCGCACAGTACACGGACCTCTAGAATTTCGCCTCCATCGAAATTCCACCGCCGTGGCCGGGTTTGGACGAAATTTCCGGAGCTCTTCACTACGGCGTCCCTCACTGATCATTCTCAGGTTTACATTCGTATGTCCCTGGGAGTCCTCACACCATTCATTGCGCAATGGTGCAGAGGTTAAGCGATGCGCCACTGCACTGCGATGGCAGTATAAATAGCTGCCACCGGTGGGTCTTGTGCGACCCAAATTGCTCTCTCCGAGCAACCTCTCACGATAAACCGTTCATTAATACTACCACCTGCCGGCATGGTTAGTTTCCCAGCTATCTTAATCATAACATTATAGAACTTGATCATAACATAGTACAACTTAATATAACATTGCACGGACAATACGAATGAAGACGGTGTAAACAGAGTGTCTCGGTCGCGCACTTGCTCTCTGCCTTGTTGTACCCTGCGTTCTCTCGGCGCCCTGTGCCCTTGGCGTCTCCCTCATCTTGGGTGACGTAACAATATTATTAATAATGAGAGCACTTTTTCCAGTTTCTTCCTGACGCAGCCAGCCATCGCACTTTCCAATTTGATCGGAATAACGATTCATTATACTTGCTAAGGGATACTATATACTGTGTCTCTGATTTTTTCGATCTTTCCATGCCTTCGGAGGAGGAGGAGCAGGGGGGGGGGGGGGGGGGGGGCAGGTTTTTTTCAAAGTTATGTTTTTTTTTCGAGCCCCCAACACAATCGCGCTCCCGATAATGAACGAGGAACTGAAAAACTCGTCACGAACGTTGTTCACGATAGCATACCTTTGCGGCGCCTGCACCCGTGGTTGCGACAGGCATATGCGATTGAGTGGCATTGATGATTCTAGCCTGTGCAGCGTGCGCATGTATGGTACTGTGTTGCTCTGTGAAGATCACAGACGCGCTTTCGGCGGCCTTTCCTAAGTAGACAGAGTTAACTCCAGGTCAATGCATCAGGAACCTTCGCAGGAAATTAAATCTAAGCGTGCGCAGCCCACTCAAGTGGGCGTGTCGTCATGGGCGAGCGTCATCACAATCTTGTGGCACACATCTTGTGGGCAACAGTCAGTAAAGGCATCTGCCCGCCATTTTCAAGTAAAGACATAAAGGTTAACGAGAAAAAAAACACCCTGCTGTGCGCGAAACTAGCACGTAAAGTTAGGGGCAAAAGTGCTACTTTCGTGCACAGCAGATATATGGGGAACTTGGGCTGAAGTTTGCGGTGCCGACTGCAGCGCCACAACACACTGCCTAGCGAGAAGAGCAAGCAGTTTTGGGTAGTACTCTTGGTACTTTTCCGCGCCACCTTCGGGCGCTTATTGGCGTGAGCCTCCGCGCTCTGTCGAAGGCGCACGTGCCGTGCGTCAGCTATCTGGGCTACGCCGAGAGAAGCCAGGCAATGAATGGTGTGAGCCAAACGCGGGCATCTAATCGCGCAGAATGTGTTCTCAGGAACGCGACGGATAGGAGCGAAGAAACTGACGCGCCTGCACATTAAAACGGGCCACCCTATGGCTGCCTCTCGACGCCACCGGGCGTGGTCCTGACGTCGCGATGCGATGCACTTTAGTCGAAGCTCGCATCCCTCACCCACGGCCGTGGATGCAGGGAGTGCAAGGGGAATGCAAGTGGAGGAAAGCAAGGTGGAGGAGGGAGGAGAGGGGAACTCTCAGCGCATACCCATTCGGCCGTTCTTGCAGGAAAGCATCACAGAAGGTGGGAGGAGGGGAGCTAGCAGAGCCGGCCCGTTGCGTAGAGCATATGTCGCGTAACTTGAGATCTGCACGCCGCGCATGCGCACTGCCCAGCTCTCGCTGCGTCCAGCGCATTACGATAAGTATATGCCGATTTTTAAAGCGAAAGCATTATATGGCTCATCAGTCAGAAAACCCGGCGTTCCGTCCACTAGAAACGAACCCAAAATCCACGCGACCTCGTGACGTTATCGGAAGTGCCTACGACATCAGGAATGAAAGAGAGAGAAAAACAAACGGAAATGCAGGGAGGTTAACAAGGCAGCGCTTAGTATGCTACTCTACACGTGGTAAGAGGAACGGAGGGAGAGATAGAAAGGGGAGAGAACAAAGGGGGAGATGATCGCTTTCCCACATGTCCGTTGGCCATTACTTGCAGGGTACACAGGGCACACGCTGATAGTTCACAACCTTGCGCTCAGTCCTGAGTCCTCCAAGAACTTGAAAAGTGCCTTCGAAGCTGTCCTCTGCGACGAAGGCTTACTCCAAGGACCCAGAATCTTGACTTCAGTAAGGGGCCGAGGATCTAAGCGGCGGAGTGTTGCGGCCATGAATGAAAGAAATGCAGGCAGGAATGAAAGAAAAATAAAATTTCTTCCCAAGTGGGTTTCCAACCCAGGCCAGCTCGAAAAGATCAGATTCGCTGGCCACTTCATTAGAGCATTGTGCCATCACCGCAGCACAACACACCGCGAACAGATCTGTGAACAGATTTCAGCCTCACTGGCCATTGCGTTAGGGTAGTACACCATCGCCGTAGCCGAACACCCCGCGTGCATGCATTCGCATTCACAACGCGTAAGTAGCCTTAAGTGTCCGCCGTAGTTTTTCGCTGACATTGTGTTTCGTGAACTTTTGTGCATGTGTGTGCTTACGCATGCTACGTATGTGTACAAGCGTGGGCAGAGAGACGAGAGAGGCAGAGAGGTGTAGAAGTGAACGCCGCGTGGAGTGTTACGACCACTTTATCGTTGTGAACTTACCAGCGCCGTAAACGGCACCCGGCGCCAGCATCATACGTATATTGGACCACACCCTCCAACGACGAGTGGTTCCGCGTCACATGAAACGAAACCATGCGATACACCATCGTTCCGCGCGCTTTCGCGATAAGTAACCCTCAGCGCGTGCTCCAAGTCGAGAGCAGATAAGAACGTTACTTTGGAGAATATGCGGGCTGTCCGTGCTGGGCTCTGCACAAGAGCTCATACAGGCGATAGCATTCAGGTTCTCTTTTTCGAAATACGGTACACTGTGGAGAAAAGCCCACAGACGCGAAAGCATTCAGGTCCTCTTCTAGGCAACGTGCTGTGCTGTGCAGAAGAGCCCATACACTCGAATGCATTCAGGTTCTGTTTTTCTTGGCTGGATGCTGCGCTGTGCAGAAGAGCCCATACATGCGAGAGAATTCAGGTTGTCTTCTGGGCAACTTGCTGCGCTGTGCAGAAGAGCCCATACACGCAAAAACATTCAGGCTTTCTTCGCAATACGCTGAACTGTGTAGAAGAGCCCACAAAAGGGAAATAATTCAGGTTCCCTTCTAGGCAAGGTGCTGTGCAGAAGAGCCCATACATGCGAGAGAATTCAGGTTGTCTTCTGGGCAACTTGCTGCGCTGTGCAGAAGAGCCCATACACGCAAAAACATTCAGGCTTTCTTCGCAATACGCTGCACTGTGTAGAAGAGCCCACAAAAGGGAAATAATTCAGGTTCTCTTCTAGGCAAGGTGCTGTGCAGAAGAGCCCATACATGCGAGAGAATTCAGGTTGTCTTCTGGGCAACTTGCTGCGCTGTGCAGAAGAGCCCATATACGCAGCAAAAACATTCAGGTTTTCTTCGCAGTACACTGCACTGTCTAGAAGCGCACACAAAAGGGAAATAATTCAGGTTCTCTTCTAGGCAACGTGCTGTGCAGAAGGGCCCATACATGCGAGAGAATTCAGGTTGTCTTCTGGGCAACTTGCTGCGCTGTGCAGAAGAGCCCATACACGCAAAAACATTCAGGCTTTCTTCGCAACACGCTGCACTGTGTAGAAGAGCCCACAAAAGGGAAATAATTCAGGTTGTCTTCTAGGCAAGGTGCTGTGCAGAAGAGTCCATACATGCGAGAGAATTCAGGTTGTCTTCTGGGCAACTTGCTGCGCTGTGCAGAAGAGCCCATACACGCAGCAAAAACATTCAGGTTTTCTTCGCAATACACTGCACTGTGTAGAAGCGCACACAAAAGGGAAATAATTCAGGTTCTCTTCTAGGCAACGTGCTGTGCAGAAGGGCCCATACATGCGAGAGAATTCAGGTTGTCTTCTGGGCAACTTGCTGCGCTGTGCAGAAGAGCCCATACACGCAAAAACATTCACGCTTTCTTCGCAACACGCTGCACTGTGTAGAAGAGCTCATAAAAGCGAAATAATTCAGGTTGTCTTCTGGGCAACTTGCTGCGCTGTGCAGAAGAGCCCATACACGCAAAAAAATTCAGGCTTTCTTCGCATTACGCTGAACTGTGTAGAAGAGCCCAGAAAAGGGAAATAATTCAGGTTCTCTTCTAGGCAAGGTGCTGTGCAGAAGAGCCCATACATGCGAGAGAATTCAGGTTGTCTTCTGGCCAACTTGCTGCGCTGTGCAGAAGAGCCCATACACGCAAAAACATTCATGTTTTCTTCGCAATACGCTGCACTGTGTAGAAGAGCTCATAAAAGCGAAATAATTCAGGTTCTCTTCTAGGCAACGTGCTGTGCAAAAGAGCCCATACATGCGAGAGAATTCAGGCTGTCTTCTGGGCAACTTGCTGCGCTGTGCAGAAGAGCCCATACACGCAAAAACATTCACGCTTTCTTCGCAATACGCTGCACTGTGTAGAAGAGCTCATAAAAGCGAAATAATTCAGGTTCTCTTCTGGACAATGTGCTGCGCTGTGCAGAAGAGCCTGCACACTCGAATGCATTCAGGTTCTCTTTTTCTTGGCTGGATGCTGTGCTGTGCAGAAGAGCCCATACAAGCAACAGCATTCAGGTTCGCTCCTTTTCACCATGCGTTGCGCTCTGCAGAAGCACCCACACACGCGAAAGCATTCGAGTTCTATTCCTGGTAATAAGCTACGCTGTGCAGAAAGCCCACACACGCAATAGCGTCCAAGTTCCTTTCTTCTACGTAATACGCTGCGCTTGATCCGCCCGATTATTCCAAGAGCCGAGGAAGCCCGCGACGTACGAGTACGTGAACGAAAGCGGCTCGCGGGCCGATCGTTTGTGCCGCTTCGTTGCTTCTCTTCCCGTACTCGAGCGGAAAACGGCGACGGCAGGAGAGAGAACTACTGGCGAAACAATTTCCATTTACGGCAATGAGGAACACCGCCGTCACAGTGACTCACGACTGTCTTGGCAACCATGTGTTTCCGTGAATGCTTTTCGCTTTGTCTTATTTCCTACGCGGACTATTCTCGCAGTCTATCCGATATTCATTCGCTCATTTTCGACTGGAGCGGCTTGAATGATTTGCAGAGCGAAAACATTTACTTTTAAAGAACGGAGAGGTGGAGTACAGTTACGGAGCGGCTACTTCATCGCTCTGTCGCAAATAAAATTAAATCAAATCAAATTTATGCTCAACATTAGTGCAATGTTGGTGGCTTCCCCGGCAGAATTAAAGCTGTGAACACAGCTTGACTATATAGGCCAGGAAGCCAATTTGGCAGCAGCGACTTTACACAGACAGTGAAATGGTTCAAATGCAAGTGTAAATTGCAATTCGTATAATACATGCGCTCCGTTCATCGACATCAACATAACAAAAGCGTTAATCTTTTATGACAAAACCTTGGATAACTTTAAAAAAAAAAGAAACGTTATAAAAATTAAAGGCAAGATTTGAATAATTTGCAATATATGTGCAGCAAAAAAAAAAAAAAGAGTGAGCACTTAGACTGTTTTGCGAATTCGGAAAGTGCCGTACCGAAAAAATCTGGACAAGCGCTCTTTTTTTTTTCGCGTACCGCAAGATTGCACAATGACAACCAACATCCGCTGATCCCCTTTGGGACCCTTGTAATTTACTGCCATTTTTGCTTTGAAGCCTTTTGACACCGGGCCCCTCTCGGAGGATTTGATCCTCGGCGCTTGGCCAGATAGCTCGAAAACTGTACAGGCATCGCGAGCGCTCTCACGTTCTTTAAGCGACACGGGCGTTGTCTCGCGTTTGTGATGTTAGAAAGTGTGCCTTGCTTTTTTGTTCTTTTTAATGTATTTTTTCATCTGACTCCTCCCATCCTCATCACCCCCCATTGTGACCCTCTTTTTTCTCCTCTTCCCGTTCCCCAGTGCAGAGTAGCAGGTCAAATATTTATTTTTCAGGCCAACCTCTCTGCCTTTCTCGTCCATAACCCTTCTCTCTCTCTCTCTCTACTGCCATTTTTGTCAAAAACATACCGCAAAAATTTTTTCTGCCAGTCTTAACTAGTAGCGTAAGCGCACGATAAATTTTAAAAGCAAAATTTTTCTACTCATCGGAAGGTTAGACCATTCCCATCAATATGTTTATAACAGTACCTTACTATATTCCACAGTTGCCTCAGAATTAGAAGCGATTTCCAAGAAAGCTGAACTTGGCGTGTGTTAGAGCTCCACTGAAAGCATGTGAAATCACTGCTATTCATCTTCACCTTACGCGGGTGATTCCGCTGGAAGATATAGAAAATGTATGTGAACACATCGCCTGTCACCATCTGCATTTCTCCAACGCTCGCATGTCGTTGCGTAGACTGATCCCAAAGAACTTGACTATTTGTTCAGTCGAACACTGAACCCCATAATACCCGTTAAATCACAGAGACTTCACGAAGCAGTATCTAACATGACCATCTGCTGACCCCACTGATCAGGTATACTGCCGCTGAATTTATTTATGGACAGAACTTTGCCTTCCATGCTGTTCACCGTAACGCTGTATTTCTTCTACACGCCTTGCATCAAAGATGTTTCAAATCAAACTTCACAAGACACTTGATTATACTAATATTCATAATCTTTAACGATAGGCCATCATGGCAGACGAAGAATAGAGGAAGGGCGGTGCTTCCGGATGTGTGGTTTGTTTTGTCGATGGGCTGGTCATGCCCTGAACATCACACTCGGTTCGTATTTTACCGCGGCGATAATTCTCGCTAATGACACGAGAAAGAAATGAGGGGCGCACGATCCCACTGAAATAGATTACTGATACTGGTACGATGTAATTCACTGATTACTTTTTTCAAAAATATGTTCTCGAATCCCAAATCTCTTTGAGTAGCTAGCGCATATGATATTCTTCATGTAGGGCCTCCATATTAGTCAAATGCACGCTGGGACCATTCTCAGTGCTTCCTAATAACCTGCGGCCATAACTGTTGT
Organism: Amblyomma americanum; assembly: GCF_052857255.1. Classification (NCBI taxonomy): domain Eukaryota; kingdom Metazoa; phylum Arthropoda; class Arachnida; order Ixodida; family Ixodidae; genus Amblyomma; species Amblyomma americanum. The sequence goes on along the minus strand of NC_135498.1, from coordinate 32,005,066 downwards.
TTAATTGTTCCCTTAAAACTAATCTTAGTTTGATTTTTTCGTAATCAGCTTTCTGAATCATCACCCCATGATAGCTTTTACTGCACACTTTGCTTTTATTACGCAAAAACAAAGAAATGGACACCAAAACATCAACACCAAAATTTTATCAGCGCTGAAAAAAAAACAACGCACTCAACATAAAAAACTACGTGTTCATTTCCTGCAATAGTATTTGCCCAGCGCTTATCTTTAATCAACAGGGATTTTTTTTTTTAAATTCCTGCGCTATTGCTTTTATCAGGGTTGATTTCATACCTCACAAATAATTCTTACCGTAATCAGAATGCCTTATTGTTTGGCTAGTTGGTATATGTACCCCAAAAGTTAATCCCTTTTCATCCGCGCATAGCACGAGAAAAATGGCGGCCAGAACTGTACGGCTGAGCAGAACATCGATGTGAATGGTGGGTAGGTATTGTAGGTAGGTCAGTGGACTTAGTGGAGCCGTATAGTGGAAGGCTCCTGGGATTACTTTGGACCACCTGTAGTTATTTAACGTACACTGGCACCACACAGTGCAGCGGTAATTTTGTATTTAGTTCTCACTGAATGCGGCGGCTACGGTTGGGATTCGATCCCGCTACCCTGCCTGAGCTACCGAAAGCCATGACCAGTGAGTCACAGTGGTGGCTATAGATTTGAATAAATGCGCTGCCCTTCGTTGCTTAATAAACCAGTACATCGATTAAATGAAAGTGTTGATCCGAAGTATTGTGCCCGCAGTGTCATCTACGTCTTACAACATTTCTTGTGATTTCTAACATGTGTTTCTACATAGTTCCTTCTGAATACTCAATAGCACTGGGCGCAAAAGTAAACGCTAAGCAGTCGCGACTTCAGATATATATACTATTGAGAAATGCCCAAAAGTCTTATTTGTCAGCAGTAATCGAAATATATTTCTCATGTATAGATATTACTATCAATGAAAACAATAAATTTGACAGCCGTGTGTGGAGCAGTTCTCCATGGGTTTTCTTCACAGTCTCTACTACGAATCTCCATGCCTTCAGAAACATCCAACAACAACTTTTGAGACATGAATATTTTAGTCCTATGCACACTCAGCAGAATGAACATATAGATCAAAATTACGAATAACCTCATCGTGCAGTGTGAGAAACTTGCCACTTGTTAGGCTACTGGGAACTGAAAGCCGATCTATAGACAAAGCAATCAAAATGCAAGGCGCTGCTCACAGCGCCCCTATACTGAAGCAATATTCTTGAAAAGATTTGTTTCAGTGCCCTGGTGCATGGGTAGCAGTGGTGCTACGCGTGTACAATAAGTAATCTTAGTCAAATAAAGCCTGTTGCAAGTAAGCACTCATCCTGTTCCCTCACTACGTCCGTATTCGCCTTTTCCGCTACTGTGTCTTTCCTGGATGGCTACATCAGAGCACAGTGAGTGCATTCTAACTTCCGTCTACACTCAGGCTGCAGGGCTGATGCGTTCTTCTTTTTATTTCTTTTTTTAAAATGCCGTGAAAGAAAGATGTGCATTATAAACTAGTTAAAGATCCCCAGGTGGTCGAAATTATCCCGGAGCCCTCCACTACGGCACCTCTTTCTTCCTTCTTTCACTCCCTCCTTTATTCCTTCCCTTACGGCGCGGTTCAGGTGTCCGCCGATATATGAGACAGATACCGCGTCATTTCCTTTCCTCAAAAACCAATTATTATTATTATAAACTAGTACGCGTGAGCCGACGAGGATATACGTATACGTACACATCGCCCCGTTCGCCGCACAAAGCAGACGAATCGCATTCCGAGAATAGGCGGCGCTGATGGCCGGCGCCTAATGGCCCAGCGGCTCGTTACCTCGGCGGTGAACGCGCGCGACTTGTATTATTCACGCGCCAGTCCCGACGGGTCCCAGTGAGGAGAGAGCCAGCGCCAGGCATTCGGCCGCCACTTAATTAAAGGCGCGGGCAAAGTGCCTGCGCGCATTCTTCCCGCCGTCGTTGTTTACCGCGCGCGTGCATGCGTCTCGTCGATAACGGGGAATCGCTTATGTGGAAGCGTGCCCTGCGAGGGGGGGAAAAAAAAGCGTAGTGATTTCCGGACATCCATTTAGAGGTCGCTCGCTCCTCGCGTGTATTGTAACAAGAGCTGCGATCGGCAAAATAAATGAAACAATTCAGGGGGGCACTTTGATGACCTAAAGTGCGGTGAGGCGAAAGGCTTTAGCGCGGTGTTGCTGCTTGTGTCGCTGATGTGTGGTGATGATGTTGATTAAAGACTACACAATTGCTTGAAGCGCAGGTGCATTGTCTTCTGGCGCCTTGCGCATGCGCGGAGCATTATCGTATACTGAGTTCCCATTTACGACATACTACAGCAACCACTATCATAAATAATGAATTACTAATTTACTAGTTAACCAGTTATAAACCAATAAATCATCAACTAATTGGCAATTACCCCAATAATTAATGAACTAATGCACTAATTATCGGTTACTAATTAAAGTATAGTTAGCTCAGCATATATATTATATATATATATATATATATATATATATATATATATATATATATATATATATATATATATATATATATATATATATATATATATATATATATATATATATATATATATATATATATATATATATATATATATATATATATATATATATATATATTGCCACCTAGTGTTGCCAGGTGGCGCAAGCTGTCCGCGAAGACGATGAGGTTGCGATCGTGCTATGGCGGATCGGCCCGGTGCCGCTCGCGAGAAGCCGGGAGGTGTCGGGGAAGAGCGCCTGGGTGAGGGTGAGCGCGACTGCCGCTGCGCTCGGGATGGATTGCGCTGGTCCGCAAGGAATTCTTCAATTTCAGGGGGTCGTTCACCTTGACGGGGTCTCGGTGAGTCGGTGCGGAAGCCTTGGATGCCGATGCGTCGGTAATAACAATTTCGATAAAGATGACCTGGCTCTCCGCAGTGAAAACAGAGCGGTCGTCGGTTAGGTGTACGCCAAACGTCGGCCTTTCGGAGGGGTGCTCGACGATCCTCGAAGTACTGCACCGGTTGCACAGAGGGCCGCGGGGCTTGAGGCGTGGCGTGAATTGGTGGCGGCGAAGCGGGAGCCGGACGCCTTGCAACTTCGGCGTACGTCGGACGGCGGTAGTCCCCAGGCAGAGGTGGTACGTCGACCGCAGGAACAGGGCCCCGGAACGCCTGTTGCACCTCCTCTCGTACAAGAGCGGAGATGGAACCGAGCGCAGGCTGCGACGGGCTACAAAATTTGTGAAGCTCCTCACGCACGATTGTGCGAATAAGTTCCCGCAAATCATCAGGATGCTGTCCGATGGTGGCAAACGATGATGTGACTGCAGCAGCATGCACGGGCCGGTCGTAACTGGCGCAACGCTGTTGCAGGACCTTCTCCATCGTTGTGGCTTCCGAAAGAAATGCAGCAACTGTAGATGGTGGGCTGCGCACGAGGCCTGCGAACAGCTGCTCTTTGACGCCTCTCATTAAGTGCCGAAGTTTCTTCTCTTCAGGCATGGCAGGATCAGCTCTCCTGAAGAGCCGCGTCATGTCCTCGACGTACATTTGTACGCTTTCGTTCGGTAGCTGGACGCGGGACTGGATTGCCCGCTCCGCTCTTTCGCGGCGATCCGCGCTGGTGTAGGCCTCCAGCAGGCGACGGCGAAACTCTCGCCAGGAAGTTAGAACTTCCTCACGGTTCTCAAACCACGTGCGGGCGCCATCCTCTAGGCTAAAGTAGACGTTTCTTAGTTTCGCGGCGTCGTCCCACTGGTTATAAGCAGCCACACGCTCGAAGTGAAGGAACCAGTCCTCCACGTCTTCGAAAAGGTCCCCGTGGAAGGCCTTGGGAACCCGCGGGGTCTGCAAGGTATAGTGGGCAGGTGTAGCACCGGCAGCTTGCGTGAGAATACCGGTGGCTGGTATCATGACTGTCCCGAGTGGTCCAAGCTCCGGTGAAAGTCCCTGCAGCCTCCGGCTGAAGCGGTGTACCGGGGTGTCAATCGGCGCAGGGCTGGCGGCACGGCTCCCTGGAGGGGTTTCTCGCATGTGATACTCGTACCCAGCAGGCTCCACCAAATTGTCACGGAGTTCTCACGGAGAGACGCTTCAACAGCTGGAGTCGGCAAGAGGAGACGGTAATGGCGGCCGATCCGCCATAGCACGATCGCAACCTCATCGTCTTCGCGGACAGCTTGCGCCACCTGGCAACACCAAGGCGATACCCTGTGCCACAGCTTCAGAGGTCGCCGACTTTTTCATGCAAAACATCGTCTTGCGGCACGGAGCCCCTTCGTGCGTTATTACCGACAGAGGCACAGCGTTTACAGCGCAGCTAATCGACCATATATTTACGTTGAGCTGCACTAGCCATCGCATGACCACAGCTTATCATCCGCAGAGCAATGGGCTAACCGAACGCTTAAACAAGACCATTGCGGACATGCTGTCAATGTACGTAGACGTTCAGCACAAAACTTGGGATGAGGTGCTACCGTACGTCACATTTGCGTACAACACGGCCCTCCAGGAGACTACACGCTTTACTCCCTTTCGTCTTGTATATGGACGTGAAGTCCAGAGCATGCTTGACGCGATGCTACCATGCCTCGATGACGACCAACTCGCACCCGATGTTCATGAAATTGCCCAACGCGCTGAAGAAGCCCGTCAGCTTGCCCGCGTACACATCGGCCAGCAGCAGGGCACTGATGCGCGCCGTTACAACCTTCGACACCGACAGGTCGACTACAATCCCGGTGAACAAGTTTGGGTGTGGACACCTGTCCGCCGCCAGGGCTTGTCCGAGAAACTACTCTGCCGGTACTTTGGCCCCTATAAAGTGCTACGGCGTATCAGTGATGTTACCTATGAAGTGGTTCCCGACGGTGCCGCGCAACCGAGACGTCGACAGCCCAACAGCTCTGACATTGTGCACGTTGTGCGGCTTAAGCCGTACTATGCCCGACAACGGCTTAGCGGCCCTCCGTTGTGACTCTGTGTGTGCTCCGCTTTCCTCGCGTTCTTCTCTGTTTCCCTTCTGAACCTTAGCGCGCCTACGCTGCTGGCGGCACCACTGCGATGCCCTTCTTTTTCGGAGGGGGGAATAATGCCACCTAGTGTTGCCAGGTGGCGCAAGCTGTCCGCGAAGACGATGAGGTTGCGATCGTGCTATGGCGGATCGGCCGCCATTACCGTCTCCTCTTGCCGACTCCAGCTGTTGAAGCGTCTCTCCGTGAGAACTCCGTGACAATATATATATATATATATATATATATATATATATATATATATATATATATATATATATATATATATATATATATATATATATATATATATATTAGCAGACAAGGCAAAGTAAATGAGGGGCCCGTTTGACAAACTATGTGATGGGATCCAACAGTCACCGAAACCAAGGTGCATAGGGGAACGTTATTTTTTTTATGTGTTGTGCTTATCAGTGGGATAATATTACTTAGGTTAATAAATCGCTTAAAGAAAATTACTTTCAAAGCAGCAGAAAAAACAACCATGCCGCCGGTGGGATCCGAACCCACGACCTCCGAATATCGCGTCCGGTGCTCTTACCAACTGAGCTACGGCGACGGCTGTCCAATCTGACAAGGTTCGCTTACACCAAATAAACATAAATACCCACGAGAGCAGCAGATTGGACAGCCGTCGCCGTAGCTCAGTTGATAAGAGCACCGCCGGACGCGATATTCGGAGGTCGTGGGTTCGGATCCCACCGGCGGCATGGTTGTTTTTTCTGCTGCTTTGAAAGTAATTTTCTTTAAGCGATTTATTAACCTAAGTAATATTATCCCACTGATAAGCACAACACATTAAAAAAAAAATAACGTTCCCCTATGCACCTTGGTTTCGGTGACTGTTGGCTCCCTTCATCAGTATATATATATATATATATATATATATATATATATATATATATATATATATATATATATATATATATATATATATATATATATATATATATATATATAATAGCTACGGCATACTACACCACTGATGACGTCATCAGTTTGACAGCTATAGTGTGACACTTTTCTGCGAACATCCCCACTGGCGAGTTATGAGCCTATAAGGGCTTTCGCCGTAATAAAAGACGCTACATTAACCCTTTCCTTACCAGACTGGAACGGCCTTCCAAACAACCATCATCACTTGCTCAAGTCTTTTCGCCGAGAATGTAAAAACTTTCCTGTTAGTGAATTTGTGCTTTTAATTCTTGCCACCCCTTATGTAACCTCCTTTTTTGGGGCCTTTAAGGTAATAAAATGAAACGAAATGAAGTTGTAATTCGCGACGTATACCGATCGCACGCATCGAAAACTGAAACAGAAACCATCGTCGCCGGGAGAACGACTTTTTTTTTTTCTTCGTCTACTTTCTTTTCCGGACTGCTTCCTTATGTTTCTTTATTCCATCAGTTTTCATCATTTTTTTTCCTGCTACAAATACTTATAAAACTGGGACTTTTATCCCCGGAGCAAAATAACCTCGTTTTTCACTTTAATGTGAAACTCAGGACAACTTTATTAGGCATTTGTTCTTGATAAAGCCGCACAGCTGGGCCTTTTGTGGCTATGTGAGCGTTTTAAAGGCAGGAAAAGAGGCTTTCACGAGTGAGAAATTTGGAGTTTCATCTATGACACTTTTTTCGCTGCCACTGCTATTCAAACTCGTGAGGTTGGTGACGTCCGGAGCGGTGAGTTTGCTTTATTTAACTCTCCATGTTTTATTCTTATTTTAGTTTTCCTTGTGCGATGAAAGTGCACTAGTTGCCTAAATATTCGCGCGTGTAATCCTTATTTTTTCGTTGTATTCAACAAAAATCTAACCCGACATTATAACAATGTACTTGTGTACACAGCCTACGGTTGTTATACCTGTCCTTCATTTTTTGCCCTTTTCCATCGTCATCGCTTCCTGTAAAAGTAGGTATTGTTGTCTATTAGAAAGTGGCAATATATCACTGAGGGGCCACTCTATGCTTTTTCCTAAGTGCCCATGATAAAAATAATGGCGACTTGGCCTGGGGTGGCACCAAAAAGTCAGAATATCAAATCCAAGTTTAACATAGTTAACGGTCCCCTTAGCACAAAGTGAAATGCACACCGCTGAATTAAATAAAACAATCCAGCTGAGTTTCATACATCTTTGTGAGAAAATATAGATCCTTGTATAAACGGGCTGTCAAAATGGATGAGAATGAAGCTTTCTTTTTGAGCATCTGCGGTCGCTTGTAGCTTCGCCCTAGCATTGCTCAAGTCCATTTGCATTACAACAATTGAGCTGAAACTTATTTTCTCCAGTCGTTGTGTGGAGAACACAGTAACTAGTAGATTCAGTCGGAAGCCAGTCGATTTTTGTAGCGATAGCTACACTACGCCACCTCTTCGAGCCTTCAGCGTGGCCACCGTGGCCACTCCTGGTCACGTGGTTGGTCACGTGATGCGGAGCAGCTGTTGCTGCTGGCAGCGCGCCGGCGAAACCGAGCTGCCACAGCTGTGCGCATGCGCCGTGTCAGGTGGGACGAAGATGAAGAACGAACGCCCAGAGAAACGGAGCGGCGAAAGTCTGACTTTGCAATTCAACTGAGCGAGTTCCACTCGGCCAGATGTAGCTATCGCGTCACTCCAGGTTGAACCAGAGCTAAACCACCGCCAATTTTTTGCGAGCGGTGCGTTAACTTCGCGCTTAACTAAGTCGTCTAACGTTGCCTCAGAGATGTAAATACGAACCATTCATATTTGCTCAGAAAGGGCTCACAGATGAGAAAATGGCTTACAGAGCGGTCATATATAAACTATATAATGCGGAAGTGCAGCCTACAGGTTTACGGAAACCGCAACACGTTTTGAGCGAGTACAAGCCAAGATAAAATTTAGATTTTTTTATGACCTCGGTTGACCGCAAACTTAGAACTCTGGATAAAAAGTTGCTGACTTTAGATAGAAATATATTGTACAGTCGTGAGCAATATAAGAGGGAACAGAGTTTGAGCAATCATTCATTGATAATTCTATAATCATGTACGACAAGAAGAGTTTGCTTTGTAATTAGTTTTCCTCTTGGCTTATAATATCAAAAAGTTGTTCTCAAATTTAGTGCAGAAACAAAACCAGAAAATTCGCAATTCAGTGCAAAAAAAAATTCATTCTCGCATATTGCTCACCACTGTACGTACACCCTATACCCCTAAAACAGCAAACAGAGAAAGAAACTATGGAGAGAAAGGGAGAAAAACTTAAAATAGTTTAGCTGATTTATCCACAAGCGGTTGTGTGGAATCGATTAAACTGCGCAGAGCTTCCTTCTTTTTATTATGCTGGTTTATAACCACAGAATTTACAGCCGGCAGTACATTTGACTACTCTCAAGAGTAGCCCAAAAGCAACGCTGCGACCGTCTAGCGCGTAAACTGAAAGAGTAGCAGAACAGGTGCAATAGCGGGAGCTTAGAGCGGCCGCCCTGACCCAGTTCTCGCCGCGCAGAACAGAAAGAAGGAAAGAGCTCTGCGGGTAACGCCCTTCTTGACGCGAAAGAAAAAAAAAAGAGAAAGAAGCAGAGAGCGCTCTCGGTGAAAGGACGAAGGTTAGATGAAGAGAAAAAGAGAGGAAAAAAGCCGGATAGACATAAAAAGAACAATGAAAAAAATCCGCGCCGCGCTCCCATTAGATCGCTCCGAGAAACTGACAACTACGTCCCCCAGGACAGCCGTGATCGTATAGTGGTTAGTACCTTGCGTTGTGGCCGCAATAACCCAGGTTCGAATCCTGGTCACGGCATTGTTTTTTTTTTACTTGTTCTTTTCCATCTGCTGCTGCACAAAACATGTTCTGCACAGGGCAAAACAACATCGAGGCGTTTTTATTTCTCTACTTTGTGTGAGTCCCATATTATTTCAGCGTTGCTCTCGGTGTTGAACCTGGTTATACGAGCGAAGGCTCTGTTAAGCATGGTCTCCACTGTCTCAAATAACATGTCAGGTCAAGGTCAGCGCCCGTCCTTGTCGCCTCGTCTCTGTCCTCGTCTGTTCAGCTCTGCTTTTCCAGAAAACCATGTACCAACACGCCCAACTCCCCGCATTAATCAGTTACCTAATGGTCACAGTCATATGATCACGTGGTCATACCACCGTAGCTTGGGCCTTGGTAAGTAGTTACGTTCGGTTTGACCTTGTGAGGCATTGAAGGTCATTGTCGGTGTGGTGTCGTCCACTGTCTCAAATGTCAAGGTCAAGTACCCAATGGTCATAGTGATATGTCTTTCTATCTTGAAAAAACGTAGCAGCACGAAATCCATTTTTCGGAAAACTAAGTTTCTTGGGCGTGGCAAGGATCGGATGGAAGGAGAAATTATTGAGGCATATAACATCAGAAAAGCAGGTGGTCAGTGTGTCAGCACCGCTTCCTTGTCTCTTTTTTGATAATGGAATGGCGTTTCTGAACCAATGCGGTTGATTGCCACGAGGCGATAGTATATAGCGCTGTACTTAAGCTATGGTTTTCTCAATAAAAATCATTTGAAAGTGCTGCATTCGTCCTGTCGTATGTGTGTGCTGGACACTATTATTTTTAATTCTTTTTATGGCCCGCACTACTTTATGTCGTATGCCTGTCTACTTAGTCCCCTTTTTTTTTCGTGCTGCTACGTTTCTTCAATTTGAATCAATACCAACTGGCCCGAACTTCGGTGCTGTTGCATAGTGATATGATCCCACCGTAATATTTGTAATGTTTCCCTGTTGGCGCCGAGAACTTCACACATTGCATTTAAACAGCATGGCTTATGTTTACTTCTGTGTACACATTGCTGTTTTGTATATTCTTTTGTGAAGTTCCTTGATCTCTGTCTTCGTTTTAAAATTGTGTAACTTTCAGTTCTGCCTCCCTGCTGAACATTAGGTTTGTAGACTCGTCAAGCTGCTTATTGGCAGCTTCTTTCTACAACCCCTCCATCTGTATTGTTAGGTTGGAAAATAAATAGATAGATAGATAGATAGATAGATAGATAGATAGATAGATAGATAGATAGATAGATAGATAGATAGATAGATAGATAGATAGATAGATAGATAGATAGATAGATAGATAGATAGATAGATAGATAGATAGATAGATAGATAGATAGATAGATAGATAGATAGATAGATAGATAGATAGATAGATAGATAGATAGATAGATAGATAGATAGATAGATAGATAGATAGATAGATAGATAGATAGATAGATAGATAGATAGATAGATAGATAGATAGATAGATAGATAGATAGATAGATAGATAGATAGATAGATAGATAGATAGATAGATAGATAGATAGATAGATAGATAGATAGATAGATAGATAGATAGATAGATAGATAGATAGATAGATAGATAGATAGATAGATAGATAGATAGATAGATAGATAGATAGATAGATAGATAGATAGATAGATAGATAGATAGATAGATAGATAGATAGATAGATAGATAGATAGATAGATAGATAGATAGATAGATAGATAGATAGATAGATAGATAGATAGATAGATAGATAGATAGATAGATAGATAGATAGATAGATAGATAGATAGATAGATAGATAGATAGATAGATAGATAGATAGATAGATAGATAGATAGATAGATAGATAGATAGATAGATAGATAGATAGATAGATAGATAGATAGATAGATAGATAGATAGATAGATAGATAGATAGATAGATAGATAGATAGATAGATAGATAGATAGATAGATAGATAGATAGATAGATAGATAGATAGATAGATAGATAGATAGATAGATAGATAGATAGATAGATAGATAGATAGATAGATAGATAGATAGATAGATAGATAGATAGATAGATAGATAGATAGATAGATAGATAGATAGATAGATAGATAGATAGATAGATAGATAGATAGATAGATAGATAGATAGATAGATAGATAGATAGATAGATAGATAGATAGATAGATAGATAGATAGATAGATAGATAGATAGATAGATAGATAGATAGATAGATAGATAGATAGATAGATAGATAGATAGATAGATAGATAGATAGATAGATAGATAGATAGATAGATAGATAGATAGATAGATAGATAGATAGATAGATAGATAGATAGATAGATAGATAGATAGATAGATAGATAGATAGATAGATAGATAGATAGATAGATAGATAGATAGATAGATAGATAGATAGATAGATAGATAGATAGATAGATAGATAGATTGATTGATTGATTGATTGATTGATTGATTGAGTGAGTGAGTGAGTGAGTGAGTGAGTGATACTCCATATATGGGGCCATACCCCCATGCAGTTTAGTTCGGTTTGATCTGAGGGTTAAAGCATCATTCACACCGAAATGGAATGTTGTACAACGAGGAGTAGAGCTCGCTATAAAATCGATTCTCTGGCGCTTCCTGGTATGTGTCAATGTTCAGCTGGCAGCAAAAGATGCGCTGAGAAAATTGCATTAAAATGCTGATTAGATTCGCTAGCACTTCGGTTTTCAATTCGGTTGCGCTGGTCGGATCCGTTGTTGACAGATGGAAGTTGTTCGGATAGCGATAGTGGATTAACGTCCGCCGTATATGTGGAATTGGTCTTTCTCGACGGACGCCTTCGTTCCCCAGGACAGCCGTGATCGTATAGTGGTTAGTACCTTGCGTTGTGCCCGCAACGTGACCAGGATTCGAACCTGGGTTATTACCCAGGTTCGAATCCTGGTCACGGCATAATTTTTTGTTGCTTTTTCTTTCCCTGCTTCACAAAACATGTTCTGCAGCGGTGGCTAAGTGCGTGGTTGCGGCGTTCGGCTGCTGCCCCGAAAGACGCGGGTTCGATCCCAGCCGCGATGCTCGAATCTCGATGGAGGCGAAATTCTAGAGGCCCGTGTACTGTGCGATGTCAGTACACTTTAAAGAACCCCCCGGTGGTGGAAATTATCCGGAGCCCTTCAATACGACGTCCCTCATAGCCTGAGTCGCTTTGGGACGTTAAAGCACCATGAACCAATCACACCTCTCCTGACGCAGCGGTGCATCGGTTCTGCACTGGCCTGGAACTTGTGAGACCCAGGTTGCTCATCCAAAGCAAGCTCTTGCGACCAATCATTAACTGAATTGACAACCGCCAGCCTCGGCAGTTTGCATGTTGGGCGTGGCGGCCAATAGAAAGCGACATGAGGAGCTCGTTATGACACACACATGAAAAAAGACAACGGCAACCGAAACCAAGGAGCATAATGGAATGTGTCTGCTTTATTTCTATTTGCGGTGTTCATCACTGAGAGATTAATAGTGTAAGTATTTCATCGCTTAAAGATAATTGATTAGAAAGAAGAAGAAAAATAACCACCTGCAGCCGGTGAGATCCGTACCCACGACTTCCATATATATGGAGGACGTGGGTTCTCACCGACTGCAGGTGGTTATTTTTCTTCTTATATACATATATATATATATATATACCCGGACGCGATATTCCGACGTCGTGGGTTCGAATCCCACCGGCGGCATGGTTGTTTTTTCTGCTGGTTTATGAGTAATTTTCTTTCAGCGACAGATTAATCGAAGTACTATTCTCCAATTGGCACCACAAAATGAAAAAAATGAAACAATCCCCTGTGAGCAGCCTGCCACATAGTCGGCTTCAGGCAAACACCCAATGGCTAAATGCGGGGATTGGCCCCTGCAAGTGCAAAATTCCACCGCCACCCATTTCAAACGTATGACGTCTACACCGAGAAGGGACTGTCTGCTGCCGTTTTTAAGTCAATGGCGGTGTAGCATAGCCTCTTATATCCGCGTAGAAAACTTCATTGTCCACGCACGCAGTTTACTTGCGATATCTGCCGGTGATGGCGACACCTGTATTTCGGTTTTTCGCATTTTCTCGCTTTGAAAACTCTGTTGACAGTGACAGGGGTCTCTGTCGTTAGAATCAGTATTTCGATGCAGTCCAAGTTCAATTTGTCCTCAGTGTTCCCTTTGAATACGAGCGTCACTAAATTTCTACCCCTACTGAAGCGAAAAGCTTCACTATGCTAGGTAAAGCAGTCATCGGGTCGGCAACACAACGACCTTGAACGACCTTCAGCCCAACCAAGGGTAGCTGTGTATGACCATATGTTGTACTGTTACGGTGTCGAACCCTCGACCCCTGATCCTGACCCATAGCCTTTAGTTGACCTTTGACCCCCTGACCTTTGACATTGGTTGACTTTTTAAGAACATCTGATGGGGTGATGTGAAGCCACATGATGACATCCGATGGGGGTGCCGTAAGACAGCCCCATCGTGGTATCACATTCCCATGTAATATCACGTCATAGCCACATGGTCGTGTGGGTATACATAAAGCTTTAGGTATATATAGAGCGCCTGTCGCGAGCGTGTAGCGGAGCTGCCATGGACGAGCCTCAGACGCTAATTAGCAAGAGCTCTTGCTTTTCGCTGAATGCCAGGGTTAGCCAAATTAAGCCACTGCCAATTTTTCTTGCACTGTCCCGATTCTGCGATTAAAAATTTTTGACTTGCTTTCGTTTGTTTTAATTTTTGATACCCGAGTATTTCAGCAAACGCCACGACAGCGACGAGGCAAATCTGTTCCAACGCGAGCGGCGTTCCTCTACCGCGCGCAGCCGCGCAATCTAGCAAGCGGCTGAGCACATCGTAAGCATTTAGGCGTGCAATTACGAAACCGTGTTGCGTCAGACGGTGTTGAAGCACTTAGCGGTTAGTGCAGACGAACTCGCGTGCAGGTACAAACGATTATGCGATAAGCCTGCCCACACGAGGCGCCATATATAACAGAGTCTGGCCTTTCCTTTTTTTTTCTTTCCGACCTCAAATACAGCGCAAATAGCGCGAGCTACGTACGTACATACTACGTAGAGAAATTACGCTACATGTTGTGTAATATGTGCTGTGCCGGTACGCTGCATTACGCAGCGTTGAATAGCGTAGTGTAGGGTAACGTGGCTCAGTGTAATGATGTTAGGGTAGTGCAGCACAGTGTAATGATGTTGAGGCAGTACAGTGTAGTGCAGTACGGCGTTCAGCAGCTCAGTCTAAATATGCTAGGGTAGTATAGGTAATAATAATAATAATAATTGGTTTTTGGGGAAAGGAAATGGCGCAGTATCTGTCTCATATATCGTTGGACACCTGAACCGCGCCGTAAGGGAAGGGATAAAGGAGGGAGTGAAAGAAGAAAGAGGTGCCGTAGTGGAGGGCTCCGGAATAATTTCGACCACCTGGGGATCTTTAACGTGCACTGACATCGCACAGCACACGGGCGCCTTAGCGTTTTGCCTCCATAAAAACGCTGCCGCCGCGGTCGGGTTCGATCCCGGGAACTCCGGATCAGTGGTCGAGCGCCCTAACCACTGAGCCACCGCGGCGGGTATTATAGGTAAGGCATCTCAGTGTACTGATGCTAAATGAGCACAGTGCTGTGCAGTACAGTGTAATGTAGCTCAGTGTAATGATGCTTGGCGTAGTGTGGTGCAGTACAGTGTAATGCAGCTCAGTGTAACGACGAATAGTGTAGTTCAGTGTGCTGCAGTTCAGTGCAAGCAAGTGTTGAGCCTCGTTGTGCCATACTGTTCTGTGCCGTGAGGTGTCGCGCGGTGTCTTGCTTCTGCTGGGTTGTGTTGCGCGGAGAATGCGAAAGAGGGACATTTCACTCACCAAATCCTCCTCTTGGTGGTCCGCGCGGACACCCGTGCCTTTGCGGTACCGCACCTTGGCCACCCTGGCCACCTTCGATGAACGGCAGCGCACCATTGTGCCGATTCAGGAGAGTGGCGCGGATGCTTGCGAAGATGTCGACTTGAGCGAGTCTTCGTGGCTCCCGAGTCGAGTGTACGAGACGCGAGAACCGACGTGTGTCACACGACGGGAATGCTGGCAATCTGCGCAATGAACTGGTTTGATATCCGCTGTGTGTTTTAGCTACCTCGCCAATGAGCCCCGTCAGGAGCGCCTGATCTCCCGGGCCCTTTGTCTGAGGCAACTACTATTACAAGATAAATATATATACGCCTATATTTTTTTTTTCAATGCGAGAGATAGTATAAGCGTATGACCCAATCACTAAGTGCCCTTTCCCTTGGCGACCGCAGCACAGTTAGATAAGATACATAATCAGAAGAAAAACAATGGTCCCCCCTTTCCTCCAATCAGGCTGGCGGTCCGCGCTCACCGGCTTGTAAATTTCGCATGTAAGCTGCCTTTTCTTAGCCTCGTCCAAAACAACATGGCCGCAAAAATTTTGTAATCCACACGACTACCGTTAGACTGAAAGATAATACGAGTTATCCAAGGACGATTACTTTCATTTTTTTTTCTTTTTTCTCTTTTATTTATGTACTCTTCCACAATTCAATGGTACAGTCTGGTCTACATGTGAAGCACACAGTACAGTAGCGAGAGCTCCAGTAAGCTAAGCAAAACTGGCTTCTCCACCAAGCACCGAGATCTCGCTGAGCGAGCGTATTTGCGTTTCGGCTCGAATCAGAATGTGGCCGCCGCGGCCGGGCGTCGAACCCGCGACCTTGTACTTGGCAAAAGCCCTATCAGGTGAGTCTCCACGCCGGGCGCGTTATCATCTTTGCTCTTCAGTTTGCACTGTGCACTGCGCCTTCGCTACAACAATGGATAGGGTGTTGAATCTGGGACAAAGGCAGCGCAAGACGTGTGTCCAGAGGGGACCGACGAAACTGGTCGAATCGCAACCATAGGGTTTCTGTCACGACACAGATTGCTGTTACGCTTGGAAGATTAAATTTTTGAGCCCCGCACCAGCCTTAAGCCAAGGCGAACTCACCGCGCACAGGACGACAGGTGCCAACGCCATCGTTTAGAACAGCCGTACAAAGTCTTCACCAGTGCAACGCGACGTGCGCTTACATCGCCCACGGCGTCGCAAAACTGATCGCGCAGTCCATCTACGCGAGTCTGGCGCGTGGAGCGTGAGCGGGGGGCTGCGGCTTTGGCGCCCAGCAGACCTGTCCCCTAGACCGGCCGGCGGCGACCTTGGCTCGTCGTATACGCGTATATTAACTTGTGCTGCCAGACAGACCGAGAGCTGCCCCCGGGAGACTTAATGGACGGGGCGTCCACAGGCAGCGATCCGCGTCATCGTCGTAGTGGCCGGTTGGTATGAAAAGAGCTCGACCGAAGGATGAGATGAGGGGGGGGGGGGGGGGGGGTAAATTTGCCTCCAGACAGAAATGGTGATGGCCATTCACTATCGGCGAGCGCCAGCGAGCAGGGAAGACAGAACGAAAGAGAGAAAGAATGAAAGAATGAGAAAAAGAAAGAAAGAAAGGAATAAAAAAGAAAGAAATAATGAAAGAAAGGAAGAAAGAAAGAAAGAAAAGAAAGAGAGAAGGAAAGAACGAAAGGAAGAAAGAAAGAAAGGAAGAAAGAAAGAGAGAAGGAAAGAAAGAATGAGAAAAATAAAGAAAGAAAGAAAGAACGAAAAGAGAAAAAAAGAAAGAATGAGAAAAGGAAAGAAAGAAAGAATGAGAAAAATAAAGAAAGAACGAAAGAGAGAAGGAAAGAAAGAAGGAAAGAAAGAAAGAATGAGAAAAATAAATAAAGAACGAACGAAAAGAGAAAAAAGAAAGAATGAGAAAAGGAAAGAAAGAAGGAAAGAAACAATGAGAAAAATAAAGAAAGAAAGAACGAAAGTGAGAAGGAAAGAAAGAATGAGAAAAAGAGAGAAGGAAAGAAAGAATGAGAAAAGGAAAGAAAGAGAGAAAGAAAGGAAGAATGAGAAAAGGAAGAAAGAACGAACGAACGAAAGAGAGAAAAAAGAAAGAATGAGAAAAAGAAAGAAAGAAGGAAAGAAAGAAAGAATGAGAAAAAGAAAGAAAGAAAGAAAGAATGAGAAAAAGAAAGAGAGAAGGAAAGAAAGAATGAGAAAATGAAAGGAAGAAAGAAAGAAAGAAAGAAAGAAAGAAAGAAAGAAAGAAAGAAAGAAAGAAAGAAAGAAAGAAAGAAAGAAAGAAAGAAAGAGCGAAAGAACTACGCCACGTAAAGTGCTAAGCGAAACGACCACATTTCTTAAAATGATTGGGGGCGGTGCAGAATTGAACGGCAATCCGGTATCGATATAATCCATGCTGCCAGCTTTCAGAAGGCGCATAGGGAATCATTCAGTTGAAAAAATTTCTTCGTGCAACACCTCAGGACCCTGGTACCATATAAACCAAAGCAAACGAGCAAACCAAGGAACAAAAATAACCCCACGATCCCATTATAGGCGCACTAATGCAAACAATATTCAATCTAGAAAAAGTAGTGCTTGAACTGGCACGGGCAGCATAGTTACGCACTGTTACATAAGTAACGCACAGTGGTCAAAAAATTGTGAAACAGCGATTGATTATTATTATTATTATTATTATTATTATTATTATTATTATTATTATTATTATTATTATTATTATTATTATTATTATTATTATTATTGACTACCACAGGTGACGGCAGCACGATCCTTCCGGAGGTAGGATATGTAGTTTGATAGAAATCTAGAATATCCTCTAGAATCAAGAATAGAAACAACACTGAACACACGCAATAAGTGCCCGACGATATCGACAGCGACAACGACGTTTACATGCTTCGACAGTCCGCTAGATGTTAGTGCCGCACACAATACAAGCTTTGCCATACAGTTGCATGTAAGGGGTGCACGAGATAAGGAAAGTACACATTTTTCAAAACGAGAAAAAAAAAAGGACCACCCACCCCCTCTCATCGGAGAACGCAAAATAATCACTTCCTGGGAAAGAAAGAAAACACCGGAAGCAGTGACAGCTGTGTTTACGCAAAATCTCAGCCTCGTCAAAGCTCACGATGCTGCCAACGAGCGCGAGTACAGGCGTGGGAACTCGGCGAGAAAAGTGACTTTCTGCGGCGTCAAGTTTTCGGCTCTCGCGAGACAACACGCGAAGACAAAAGAGGCGATGAATCAGTTACCGCGACAGACACTTCGTTGGCTTCCGCTGAAGCAAAACATTCCGTCACGTGCTAACCCGTGGCGGGGCAAACAAATGTAGCACGTGCGTGGGAACGCAAATACGCAGACACGTACTCGCGCCGGTGACGGGGACTCGAGCTGAAACGAATCGTCGTCTTTTGAATGGCGGGCTTGGCATGCACTGCCTGAAGTGGTTGCCAGCGGCTGACGTCTCGGAAGGCAACAACAGGGCAAAGGGCAAACTCTGGAGCTATAGTGTACTAGAATACTAGAATTCTAGTTCACTATATCTGGAGCACTGCAGCTGACACGAAGTCCGAACCGCGAAGCTCATTAATGGAAAAATAAATAAATGAAAGCAAACAGGCGCGGATTTAAGAGGGAAAGGGTGGCGACCTTTTCCTCTCCGAGAAAGTGAGCTCCATGTTTTCGACGAAGACAGTTCAAGAAATGCGCTATGTAAACGGGACCACACCTCCCAACTATGGACCCAGAATGCGCCTCTGAATGGATACGCGAGCGCAAAGACTTCATTCCGTATCACTCGTCTTACTAGGCAGTAGAAATTGGTCCTGCCATGTTTGCTGCTAAAAAGGAAAAAAAATAAACAGAATGAATGAATGAATGAACGAATCAATCAATCAATCAATCAATCAATCGACAATCAATCAATGAATCAATCAATCTAGTAATAACAAATGAACAAATAAACCGTTCAAAAATGAAAATATTGAGCTCTCATTGACAGAACGCCTTAGATGACAGATATACGTGAATTAAAGGGGTACAATGAGCCACACAGACTGGCGGAATCAGAGCAATTGAGAAGTGTTTTGTGAGAGGAGTTTCTTTAACGCGGAATTGAGGCGTTTCTTGCCAGGGAGGCAATCTGCTAATTTAAAAGAAGTTCAAGAGACACTGAAGGCAAATTGAATTTGACCTGCATCGATTGGTTACCGTATCCTAACGACAAAGACGATAATTTATAAGCGGACATATTGTAAACGGAGACTTTATAAGGTAAAAAAGCTCCCCCCCCCCCCAAAAAAAAAAACTAAATGCAACTGTCGCCATCATCGCCGGATTTCACAGGTTAACTCTGGAGCGTCGACGCAGTTTTGCAGCGCGGATCCCAGAGGGTAGGCTATACTGCCACTAAGCCGATGATCACGGAGCCCTAATGCATGTCACCAGTCATCATCATCATTATTCATTGACCGTAAAAAAAAAAACCCTAAGAGGATATTGCATACAGGAGTGCGGGGCAGGCAGAACATTTGGAATAACATAACAGGCCCCAGTCAGTTTCGCACTCGCAATTCAGGTAATATACAAAAGAAAAAAAAGTATATAAACCTTCTGGACAGGTGCGAACAAGCACAGAATGGAAAACGAAAGATGAAGCGCAAAGGCAAGAGTAATTCACGTTAGGTTTTCAAGCATGACGTCAGTAACTGCCGGAACTTACATGGATCGCGTTCGATAACAATGCAGTCAGGTAATGATCGAATTCCCTTCTCCTATTCACAAAGAAAACGGCGCGAAATACGGGGTCAGAAGAGAAACAAACACGACATGACCAGAGCCAGTGTTTGTTTCTCTTCTGTCTCTGTATTTCGCGCCGTTCTCTCTGTGAATCATGAATCAACTAGCCCAAACTAGAGCTCTTCTCGAATATATCCCTTCTCCTGTAGCAACAGGAGTCTGAATCTAATGGCCTAAAAATTTTTGAATGCATTTTTTCTCAGCAATATTAAGTGCGCCGTTTGACGCCAAACATCAAAATATCGAGAAAGAACCGTAGAATAAATTTTTTATTGAGAATAAAAGTTGGATGGAATTGTCCTCATTGCCTCATTAAAGGGGCGATGAAACACCTTCCGAGGAGAGCACATCAACTAGATCGTTCACTGCACTGTGCTGTCATGAACACCTGAACCGAAAACACAATTCTACACGCAGGAGAGAACCGCAATCAAGCGCGAAAGTTGACGAGCAATTTCCGTTGACTGTTTCATGTTCGCAGCCTCCTCCGTCGCACGCTATTGCGAATACCAGTTCAGAGATGGCTATCAGCTAAGATTCTTTCAGACGTCACGCAACTACCATGCCCGCGGCTAGTAAGCCGCGTAGCTCCGGTGGGTCAGGAAGCTCCGCCCTCCGGCGCTGACATCCCAGCGTGCAAAAAGTGACGAGAGGATAGGGAAAGGCGCGAAGATGCTGAAATTCACATATTAACTACTGTAACTCGGCTTCTACAAAGCTCATTAAAAAAATTCTTGATCGAGTATATTCGCGATGTGGTGTCCGTCAACATTCCAGGAATACCGCAACTTTATTACAGCGCCTTGCAGAGCTGCTTTAAGTAAAAACCTGCTCTAAAGATTGCAAACTTGCCTGAGGAACAGCAGGAGGTCAAATGCACAAATACAAGTTCCGCTTAGAATACCCCCCCCCCCCCCGCCTTTTTTTTCAGTCAGCGGCGGTTCCTTGGCGGGTTTATGTGGAAGTTAACGTACAAAACCCACAGAATAATTCCTTTTGGGCGTGTCATTTCATCTCAGAATCATAATGTAACCATTTCTACACCGAGGATATCTTTCGAATGTACATACATCTTACATACTGATACATATCTTGCATACTGACATGCTGCAGACGAAGCTCTTCAATTCAAGATCAACTGTCACAAATGATCCAACTTCGGTTCGGCATCGTTATACCGGAAAGTTTCTTTAACCATTCTCCCCACTGGTCTCTTTGCCTGTCCTATCGAATAATCCTATCACGTAACAACTACACGACAATTTCAGAGAGAAGTAAGAGGTGCCGCCTTTAATGCTATAGACTAAACTCGGCTTTAGGCGTCTAAGACTATACCTTTACGTGGTAGGTGCAGGCAAAGGGCGAAGCTGATGTAAACCAAGCAGTTTTTTATTTATTTATTTACAAATACTGCAGGCCCTTCTTAGACCCATGCAGAAGTGGATACAAGGTAGAAAGACTGACAATAGCGGATTGAACAGGGGAAGCAAGTATATGCACAAATAAACACAAAATAACAATTCCATCTTTACAGAGAAATCACAGTAAGAATGTGATTAAGGTGATTAAAATGCTCTAAAGGTGATTAAAATGCTCTAAGAAAGATTCGACTGTGCTGCAGTTCACAACGGTAGATGGCAGTTTATTCCAGCAACACATAGCTGAAGGAAACATGGAATATTTGAGAACATTAATGTGGCGTATGGGATGGTGAAGTGCTTTCACATTGTTAATTCCGGCCCAGAAGGCGGGAAGTTTCGGTGTGGGATGTCGATGCAAAGTGCGTGGACGAGTGAGCAGTCCCAGAAGTTTTATACGCTGTCAGTATATTTGCACTCACAGCATTTGCATTTGCGGTGAACAAGCTTGTCCTTGCTTTTGCCAGCTGGCGAATTTTCTCAGCGCCTTGTTTTTATTCGGTTGTTACCCCGTCTCTGCGCTGCTTTGTTAATCTCACTTTAAAGCCTAATATAGCCCCCTGGTTGAATAACCCTTCTGTTGGGCCTAGTTGGTGCATGGTGATATGTATATCTATGTATATCTATGCGTTGGTGTGAGAAGAATAAAATAGTTGTTAGTGTTGCGCCAGTCCTTGTGTTTCTCCCGTGTATGTGGTTCGTCGAATGTTTTGCGCACATCGTTCATGTGTATAACCCCCTGGTTGGTGAGGACGAAGTTAATTTGGGCGGACCACCAGTAGATATGCTGTCCTGGCTTGAAGGGGAGGCTGCGGTGTGGGAAAGGCGCATCTGTAGAGTCGGAGCTCACCTACAGCAATCTTTCCCTCGCATTTAAACGCATTACAGAAAATCTGAGGGTCACATTATTAAGACGCGGTTGCAAGGTAGTGGACTTAGCGCGGTGTTGCAAGTCAAGGCACGCGCCATTTTGTTTTGCGAGACTCCTGAGTAACATGAGTATTATGGTGTTCACCCATCTCAACGCCCTTACTTGGGCGCTGAGTTCGGAGGCCCCGTTCGAGCATTCTGTGCAGGTTCAAAGGAAGCATTTCGCCGAGTGCAACTCTGCAAGAAGTCTGGACAGAGCGTTAGAAGAAATAAGTCCGAAGACCGCTGTGAGAGTAGTGTCATTTAATTTCAGCCCGTGTACCTGAGATGAACATCAGCCTCAAGGGTCAGCAGAACCCTGAGGTGAACACGTGCTCATAACAGCAGTTAAAATAAGTTAAACATATTTGTAAGCTCAACCTGCGGTTCACTAATTAATATACGATCGGGGGTCGACCACGCGGAAGGGTCCAAGTATGCAGCAGGCGAAATGAATTTTATTAACTGTATATTAGCCCTTGGGCCATTGAACTGAGGATCAATCTTATCCTCACCCATCCTATCTCCTTCATTCCATTGTCGATTGCTCTTTGCGCTCCGGTCCACGAGATAACAGATATATCTACGATTAGTTGCGAGCCAGGAGATATTGGGCTAAGATGTTCATTCTTGGTGTTATCAAAGACCTTTATCAGTCTGCAAAGGTCAGAAGAGCCATAAGCACAATTCTTATCCCGCATATACTGTCCCATGTCTAAACACAAAAAGAGTAGCGCTGCCTAAACGACATTTTAGTCCGACATCACATTTCTGCGAAGCGTGTCGTTAGAAGAAGACCAAGAGAAATAAGCAGGCGACAAAGGAGAAGATAAAAAGAAGGAAAATGATAGTTTATTTGATAGCTGGCGAGCCAGTCAGTAACCGAAAGGTTGACCCAGTTTCCATTCCACTGCAACTGGCAGCCACAGACACCGCTATTAATTTATTTTTTCGATCTTTCGTTGTCTTCACTGTTTTGCTCGAGCCTTTCATCCGCTTTCTGTTTTGCGCAGTGCCGACTTACCACAAGCTGACAGCTCCTCCCACAAACATCGCTGTCAGCAGGAGAAGCAACACAGCTCCTCCCACAAACACCGCTGTCAGCAGGAGAAGCAACACTTGCAGTCCCTGATATACTGGACGGATCAAAGGCCGAAAACACGCGTTTCATTCATGTTTACAACCGAAACTACAGCGCTTTCAGTGGCCAGGTCTTCGTACCACGTGTTCTGTTGCCGTCTCTCGAGACACCGTCTCGCCGCGCTGTCTGGGTGACCTCTCGCAGGTTTCAGGAAGCGAGTGTGGGTATACACAACGCTGTCATTATAAGACCCGCGACGTAGTTCGCCGCTTGGCGTGCAGTCAACTCGGCGGGGGAGACTGCTTTCTAATTCCGGCCTGGCAGCTCTGCGCGAAACTTGAATGAACGGTTTCATCACGTGATTGCGCGGGCAAGCGCCGCCACCCGCAGGTTGACATCGCAGTGAGAAGTGGTCGTTGTGTTGCATTGCGAGCTTGACGGATGAGAAACGAGCGGCACGTCATCTATGGCTCGTTGACGCGTCGCTGTGCAGATTCCTCCAGTATTTGTTTGTTTCTTGCCAAGAAATTACATCACTCTGAGCACTGAATTTGGAATAACGTTCTTAACTGCCGGCTCTTGAGATACTGAAAACTTTACGCCGTTTATCTCGCCGTCGTTATCTACATATCTTGCGTAAACCGCCTTTCTCTTAGCTTTGTGAGCGAGATTACGCATGCATCTGATTTAGCTTAACTTGACACTGACGTGGTTTCCTAAGTGTATTGTAACTAACTCACCGCTACATCGAGCGTTACTTTCAGTCAGTATTCCTGATTATACGCCCGCATTGTAGCGGCGTGCTGTAAGCTGCGAGACTGTATACGGTCCCGAGTACTAGTGGTTTAGACCCTCCGTGAACGGCGTGTACTTGCCTACACTTAATTACTTCTATATGCCTCGTTTTCATCTCTTTCATCCGTTCCCTCATGACGCGGTTCAAGCGTACACAGAGAGTTGCGCAGTTCCTGCACTTTTCCTCAACTCAAAATCTCTCCTCTCTACCGCCCCGTAATTCTATACTTGGCAAAGTTTGTTGCATTGGTCACGTCAGCTCCCGCGTATGACAACTGTGTTTCATTTAATATGCTACTTACTTGAACCGTTTAACCATTACAAGCTATGGAGAGGCCGAAAGAAGCGTTTCAATGTTTCCACATAAATGAATTAATTAATCACCTTTATTCAGATATCCAGTACAGCAGGCGGATAATAAATAAGGGTGTGAACTATGTGCGTAAGACGATGTTCCATTCGCACGCTGCTTGTAGCGCCTCATCTCACGTCGCCGTACGGATCGAGTTACCATTTTGAACAAGGTGAACGCAGGAGCCGTCATAAGTCATGGTCTAAGTAGGTGCTTTTTTCCATCCATGAAATAAAAATAGAGCACCTCATTTTCTTCTTCCATCAACGTGAAACATGTGCTCCGCAAGCAGGAGTAGCTAGAACGCATGTTCGGAACCATGGCAGGCTTTTATGTAAGCGACTAGCGCAAATAGAATTAGGCCCAATCTATGGTACGCCTTTTTTTTTTTTTTAACGAAGATGCTGACGCTCCGGTCCTTGCGGTGACCTGTTGACCGCAGTTTTCTCAAGGTTACTGCCTGGTGAGTGACGACGGTGAGTGTTTGGGCGAGGCAAAGCGGGCATTGCGAAAGCCTACCTGGAACCTCTTATTAGCATGCTTGTGCCAGTAATACAGATGTACATACGAGCTCAGTATGACTTGCAACACACACAAAGTGGTCGAAGCTGTCTTCACAAAGAAATCAGAGTTCAGTGCTGGTGGAAAGTTACGAATTTATAGCTCCCAGTCGAAATGGCAAGGCTCCATGCAGTGTGTATCACGTCGCATTCATTTGCTATAAAAAGCAAACCGCACTACACTCGCCGCAGGTGCAACCGTTTCACCTGCGGCGCTCACAAGCCAGCCAACCAGGACTGGGAGATGATGGCTTGTTCGCGCACCATTGGGGTGCGTTGCACGTAATAGTGAGCGCGAGTGTATACGCGCAAAATACAGCTTAGAATGCGGCCTTGTGTGAGACGTTAAAAACGGACGACCTTTGCAGTGGTTGCTTATTGCCAAGCAGGATTCACACCAACAGCGAATAGGTTTGCGCGCGCATATTATGCGATAAATCGCTGCTTTCTAAATGCTCTGAATTATGAAGACAGCGCGGTCACATGGAGCTCCGCAGACGGCGGACAACACGTTTCCCAGAGGGGGGTGGGGGGGGGGGGGGTACCAAGCACAGTGGCTCTACATGCGGGCTGTCGATTACAGGCAGACCACCTATACTTTTTTGCAGGCGCACATATGAACCCCATAAATGTCCCGAAGCATTCGTGAAATCAATCTGTTCTTATCAGCTTAATATCTGATACGGGTCCTATTTGGGGGGGGGGGGGGGGGGCGTTTACGTGTGGTTTTTTCGATTTCTGCTTCTGTCAAGCTGCTCACACACCTGCTTTCCTCTTCCAAGCTGTAGCAATCGTTCAATGAGTGTCCTTCACATCGCAGCGATGAACTTGTACTTATCGGAGGCTATTTCTGTCGCGGCTGCTATGTCAGGTAGAAACGATAAGTTAAAAAAAAGGTACTTTAAGATATACGAGCAGTGGTCTCGTATGAAGGTTAAAAGCGTAGGAGCGCATATCGATCAATGCCGGCCGTATGCACCCGTGGATATCGTGCAGCGAGCGTGTACTGGCCTCTGGGAGAGAAAACCGACAAGATCTCTTCAAAGTAAAAACCAACAACAAGAACGGTCTTTGTCATTCGATAAAAAAACCGTGGGGCGAACCTTTCTACGCAGATAAGATTTCATATGGGCGACGCCGTGAGAATATGGCATGTACGAGGGGGAAAAAAAGTTTAAAAGTCTAAAGCGCGTATTCTTACACCTCGTAATGCCGGGCTAGTTGCTGCAGCATGAGGTGAGGAAGTCAGCGCGAAAACCAGATGAGGGACTGGTGAATGTCTTATAAGTCTTCTTATGTGCCCCGTCTTGTTTTCTCGCTGACTTCTTCATCTCATACGTCACCGGAAGTAGTCAACTCCATCGGCTTATGTAGGCGTCTTCAAAAAAAAAAAAACAACTGGAGGGTCGCTTTTGCAGCGAGGCGTTTAACGTTTATCCATCTCTCCCTTTCAGCGTTCGCTCAGTGGCGCAGTAAGTGATCAGCGTTGTGAAATTTCACCGTGCTTACCTTAACAAGTTAAGCCTGTCCGACTAAGCTTCGACCACTTGGAAGACGGTGCGGCGAGGTGTTTGTACCTAAACAGTCTTGTCACAGAATTCCCTGAGCGCGAGGATGTCTGATATGCTAATCAATCGCCCGTGTGTAACAACTTGACCAATAAATTTTCTTAACATGTGAAAGACGTCAATTTTAAACTCATATGTGCAAACGAAATAGTTTTACTCAAAAATAGAAAAAAAAAGCCGACGTTCCACGCAACGGCACTGTCAAGCGGTATTATGGTGTTCCCAATCTCAACAGCGCCGACTTGTCAATCATGGGTCGAACCAACGACAAGCGGAGAAAAAGATGGGGGCGTATGGAAGTGCAATAAAGCCTAATACTGTCTCAGGCCCCCTATCAAATAAAGGGAGAGAGAGAGAGGGGGGGGGGTGGACGCAACGCCACTCATAATAGCTACAGGCACATGTCGCAAGGCTGCAATAGCGATGGCCAACGCTTTTATAGTGCTCTCGCGTCGTGGGTTCCAGTGCCAGCAAAACTCTATATTGCAAGGTTTTTAGTTTTTCTTTGCTAGGCAAAATTACCCCTGCACCAAGACGAGAACCTCACTTCTGACGAGAACAGGATGTTCCTCGAAGAAACAGTTTGATAAATGAAATCATTTTATATCACGTTCATTTTCTCAGACTTCACCAAAAGTCTCCCATCTTTTTACGTTTGCTTTGACAGCCGGAAAATCAGTGAGGAATAGCGTGGTGGAAAACAGCGACGTACCTAGGGGGGTGGGGGTGGGGGGGGGGGGGGGGGGGGCTTATGGGGCTTCACTTCCCCCCCCTCCCCCGAAATTTTTTCGAACTGTCACGCACCGCTGACCAAAACAACCACCGGCGCCGGAAGTCATTCTGGATTTTGTCACCCACAGTGTCTTTTTCAGACTAGAAAAGACATTTTGGCGCGAACATTGCTAACTCGGGTTGGATTTCGTGGCAACGCCCATGCACCTGGGGTCACGTAACTCATGAGGCCCCATCCTTGCACAAACTTTCAAGGGCCCATCGATGGCTCGCTGTTGTGACTAAAATTTCAGTGCAATTACTCGCAATGCATGACCGTTGACAGCTGCTGCCGCGCAGTACACTGGAACGAAGGACAGCGTCATTGAGATTTTTCCCTGGTCGTTGCATACGTACAAAAATGTAAAGGTTCTTCAACGACAAACACTCATTTAAATATTTGTCCTCTACTAGCTAACTTCATGGCGTTTACGTTTTTCATATCAGCGGCATGCACTGCTTTGCTGCTTCCGGTCCCGTATAGTTCTAGCCTTCGTGTGATATTTTCTTTACTTATTAAATACGCAAAAAACATGGAAGCATTGGTATCAGTTATGTCTGCCACGAGTGAACGATAAGGGGATAGTTGGTATGACATGATTAAAAGACATAAAACTGAGCAAGGGACAAGACACAGAAGAGAAGCAAAAAGGACGAGCTCGTCCTGTTTCCTTCTCTCCTGTGTCTTGTCCCCTGCTCAGTTTTATGTTTTGTAATCATGTCTGCCACGATTTTTAAGACATACGAATACATTCGTTTATTTAAAAAATACATATTTCGTTTATCTAGACAGTGCGTAGCGTTATCTAATACACAATGGCATTGTCAATGGCAGTGCAGTTATTATTGTTCCCTTTGATCCTTCCACAAATTCTATGAGGGGGCCGCGCTGTAACATGAGCCTCCCCCCCCCCCCTCCCCCTCCGCGAACAAAATTTCTGGCTACGCCACTCGTGGAAAACTGTTATAAAAAAGAAGGGCTAGTACAAACAACTTGACTGTCAGCTAATTATTTTATTTTGTTAATAATAATTGTTTTTTTGGGGGGAAAGGAAATGGCGCAGTATCTATATCATATATCGTTGGACACCTGAACCGCGCCGTAGGGGAAGGAATAAAGGAGGAGTGAAAAAAGAAAGGAAGAAAGAGGTGCCGTAGTGGAGGGCTCCGGACTAATTTCGACCACCTGGGGATCTTTAACGTGCACTGACATCGCACAGCACACGGGCGCCTTAGCGTTTTGCCTCCATCGAAACGCAGCCGCCGCGGTCGGGTTCGAACCCGGCAACTCCGGATCAGTAGCCAAGCGCCCTAACCACTGAGCCACCGCGGAAGGGTCTTTTATTTTGTTATTATGCGCGTTTACTTGGCGCATGATTCCTTCGAATTGAGATGGGGTGACGGCTAACGCGAAGTGACACCCTCCAATAACGCGCTGATCACATGCGCTCACAAGCCAGCCAGACAGGACTGGAGATCATGGCTTGTTCGCGCACCATTTCCTTCATTACCAAGAAAACTTTTGTGGCCGAGTTTAGAACTTTTTTGCATCTGTCTCTGCACACGTCACTATCCATCATTCGCAAATAGCAACGCGCTAGAATGTACACTTGAGTAAACACCTATCGTTTACACGATGCCGTCGTCCGCGCTAGACCGAAGCCGCAAAATACGTGCGTATAGGTAAGTCACGCAAATATGCAGAGTGCACTGATCGGCGAATAATATGTGTGTACGTTTTTAAATCCACGTAAGTCGATGCATGTATTCTTATCGGGGTCTGTGCATAATCGGCACTCGGGAACTATACTTGGCAAACGTCCACATAATTCCGCTCAGAAGACGTACGTTCGCTATCCTCTCCATTCGCACTTTGCTTCTTTTTTCGTCTTTCCTTCCTTCGTTTTGGCGAGTGTAAAGCTTCCCTTTCGGTTCTAAGATGGAAACCTCTACGTTAACCACGTCGTTTTCTTGTTTTCTTCATAATTATGTTATTATCAAGACACAGACCATCGCCTAATCTTTCCAGACCCCTATCCCCTCCCCGCCGTAGAAAAAAAAAATAGCAGCGCTAAGCTTAGCTGCTTATATCGCGCATTATTCAGCGAAAGCAGTTAAACTGCGCGCTGTGCTGTCCATGTCGCCCAAGAGGGTCGTCCAAGGCCCAGGTACCGCCAAGACCGCCTCCTCGCTGCCTGGGCTGCGCCTGTTCGGATGGGCATGTTCGAACCCCACCAAAACCTGCTATGCTCTCTTAACACAACCGTTAATATGTAATGCCTATATTTAAAGTCCATCCGTAGCACTAAAGTTGATCTAACCTAAACTAATCATAACCAAAGAAACTGTCATGAACTTACGCAGCTATTTGTTAGCCGTTATTTTTCAACGCATCTCTCTAAAACCCATACATCTTACCATAGCTACGGTAAACTGTCATGAACTCAGGGGGCTAATTGTTAACCGTTAATTGCTAACGCCTGTATTTAAAAGCTAAGTTAATCTCAGTTGACCTAACCTTAAGCAAGAATACGGTGAACAGTCATGAACCTATGCAGTTAGTGGCTAATTGTTAGCGCCTCCATCTAAACCGACTTAGCCTTAAACCTAGCCTAACTCCACTACCACACCTACGCTAAACAATCAAATTCCCATGAGTCTCGATCGGTACCGTAAGCTTTTGTCAGAGGTCACGAAAAAATGCGGTGAGCTGTTGTACGGCGCCTCGTTTATGCACAGCGCTGTCCTGGCGCGGAGCGCCAGTAGCTCCGCGAACCGCCACCGTGAACTGCTTCCGCGGGGCGCCAGATGGCGCTGGCAAGCTGCATGCATGCCTGTCGCGCCGGGGCCAATCAGCGTGTGCGCTCTGGCGGCGTGCGGAAGCGGGTCACGTTAGTGGATCGCGCTGCGCTATCTTTTTATTAACGGCCAGTAACCGCCCGGCGCATTAAAAAAAAGAAAAAAAAACGCATTTTCAATCCTGTGCTTGAGCGCATTTAAGCCCAGCATAACTTACCACTTACTCTACTGTGGCGCGCGCAACAGTAAAGGAATGCGGATTAATTCTGGCCATTTTCCATCTTGGGTCCTTTATAATGCACCTAAATATGAGTACAGGAGCCTCTTTGTATTCCGAGTCCACCGAAACGCGGTTGCAACGGTCGTCGGGATCGGGCCCACCAACTCATGCCGGGTTGCTGCGCCCCATAGGCACTGAGTTGTAAACTAACTAGCTAACTAACCGACCAACTAAAAATTACTAAGCAAACAGCTAACTACTAATCAATCGCCATCAAATTATATAAATACAAATATTTATTCAACCATATAATAGATCGGTCAACTAAATAACAAATATACTAATTTATTTATTTATTTAATACATACTACTAGCCTCTTGTACGAGGATGCTGCAGGATTGGGCGAGTAGAACATTTACAAAAACACAAATAAAAAGGCGGAATGTACATATAACCAATCTTACAAACGCTTAGTAAGCGCTTAAGGACGTAAAAAGTCGATATTAGTACCAGCAACTCATAATGTTCACAACCTGAAACAACATGAATAAGCAAGGCTAACAGTAGCCGCGACATATTCACAATAATAATAAAAATACATGAAATAAAAAGCAATAGAACCAACAATATAAAGCGAAAAGAGTTTTATATACGTTTCAGTCGAGATTGGACAAGTGCGAAGCGAAGGCTTCCAGAGATGAGCTATTAACAATATGGTCAGGCAATGAATTACAGTTTCGAATAGCTTGTGGAAAAAAAGAAAACTTGAATGTATTACTGTGTTTGATATTCCACTAAATTCTAAAAAAAATGTTTACTCGCCAATTAACCGACTAGCTAGCCAACTGGTTAACTAAGTAACCAAAATGCTAATCAACCAATCTTACTAACTCCGCTCCTTCCTTCCTAGCGTTTTGAGGCAATTCCATACATACATGCCTCTGACCAGTGAAAAACAATCGCATTTCCCGCATGTACCGGTACATAACATGCGCGAAGCGCAGGGCCAGTTGCCGGCCGCAGTACTTTGCTTGCGAGGCCGCTGCGTGATCGATAGTCCCGGAGGCCTTTCTGTCGCGGAGCCCCGCTGTCCGCGCATCACGAAGGGAAGGATGAGAGAGAGAGAGAGAGAGAGAGAGAGAGAGAGAGAGAGAGAGAGAGAGAGAGAGAGAGGGCATGCGGGCTTCGGTGGTCACCCCAGCCCACACACTCCCCTGCTCTACTGGGGGCTTCGCCGTAGAGGTACACCAGCTCCGTGATCACGCACAGCTGCTTGCCTCGGTGAACCCGCGAAAGGTCGGCTACGCCCGTACGCGCTATATGCGTCGCGGCCTGATGTGCGATCGGATATATATATATATATATATATATATATATATATATATATATATATATATATATATATATATATATATATATATATATATATATATATATATATATATATATATATATATATATATATATATATATATATGCAGTGAAAAGGTCACAACTGGTTCGATTATCTAGGTTTATTCACCAATGGTTTCAGACGGTGGACTGTCCTTCATCAGGGTAAAGTCATGTGGAGGCTTTACGAAACCACTTTGTCCCCGCCCTTGTTACCCGGCTCTCCAGGTGTAAACAGAGCGTGCGGTGAAAGGTGCTACGTTAAGATGGTGAACGCCTTTGGGCGTTCATCAGCCAACGCTTGTTTCAGGAGCGTCGGAAACCGAGTCGATGCTTCGTCTTCGAAATAAGTCTTCAAGAGCTGCAGTTTAGTGCTTAGCGATACTAAAGTTTAAAAATTAGAGAGTACACTTAAGCTCCGCCTTAAGGGTATGGCGCGATAGCGTAGTAGGTTATGCTTTCCATTCTGAGCAGGTTGACACCTTTGGATGAATTTTTCATTTTTTCTCCAATTGTTTGGATAAATAATTAATTATTTACACACTCTAAATTTTCTTAATTACTATCACCAAGCATTGTCTTTTCATTATGAGCATTTTGACACCTTTAAGCCCCCTCTTTTCAAAATTTTCATTTTTCACTTTATTAATTCATCAATTAATCAATTTATTGCAATTATTTCATAAACTCGTCATCACCTACCATACACCAAACATCAATTACAAGGACCCCAAATTACAATGATACGGCTTTTTTACGCAGCCCCCGATTATTTCCGACACGGGATGCCGACTACTATTATACGCCGATGGCTTCTCAACCGAGGGAGCTGTATACGCTATCGAGTAAAATCGTACAGAAACTAAGACTGAAAATAACTCGCTATTGGTGATTGCTGTATTTCGAGGAAACCTGAATTTTTCGCTAGAGCCGCACCGCTCAGAATGGTCATGATAACGGAATTGCGGCTGAGTCGTTTCTGCATGAAATCAGCGGCTTACCGCGCGCGGTCGACCAACAGAGAAAAATAATGATGGATAACCACGTACGTGTCCACACGCTTCCTGCTCTTGGTGCGAGATTCCTATGTGGCGCAGCGATAACGTTGTATTTTTCATATTTAGATATTTCACTACTGAATAAAGGAAAACAAAAAGTTGTTTTCTATGGAGTTCGCCCCCCCCCCCTCCCCCTCGACAAACAAAACAAGAAACGAAGGAATGTCGCACGCACAACCGAGATCACTGAACTGTTATTCAGTCCCTCTCTTATATTCCCTTATTCTTTTTTATTTCTTTTGTTCAAGCCGCTCTAATATACAATGCAAGCGATTTGAATAAAAATGCTCCTGCTTTCAGTCCATTCATGCAAGCACGCTCCTGCTATGGTATCCCGTAAAAAAAAAAGAAAGAACCCTTAGAAGAGATCCCTGGTCAAATACCGCGTGCTATATAACTGACCCTCCCCCCTCTCCCCTCTTTCATTTCGATGGTGCTTGAGCAGCAGTCCGTCATAGGACACTGACACGCACTTTGTTCGCGTAGCAGACGCTGTCGTTTATTTCCGCGTTCTCACTGCATTTCTTTCGCTTCGGCGAAAATAAAGCGACTGGGCGATGCCGTTCGGTGCAGAGTGGCCGCTTTTCTTTTCAAAGGCTTCGTCAGTGGCCTGGATATAAGCAGAGAAGAAAAACGTATATGCAAGCGTCTCATTCCCTCGCCCTTTCTCTCCCTCCCTTCCTCTTTTCAATGATAGAAAGAACAGAGAAGAAACAGAGGACAAAGCACGTAGCCATATGAATTAACGAATAATCGATAAGGTGACTGAAGTCACCCGAGTGAGAATTGTGCTGCGAAAACTCATAAACGACGCGTGCGTCAAGCGGCACACGACGAACACCAGGAGCATAAGAAATCACGGCCGTGAAAGAAGCAAGCTCTGTTTTAAGACATCTCATCCAATGCCAGATGGCTCTTCCACCGCCGGCATTTAGTGTCATTATGGCGCTCGGCTGCTGACCCTAAGGACGCGGGTTCGATCCCGGCCGTGGCGGTCGCATTTCGATGGAGGCGAAAAGCTAGCCTATGTACTGTGCGATGTCAGTGCACATTAAAGGACTCCAGGTGGGCGAAATTTCCGGCGCCCTCCACTACGGCGTCCCTCACAGCCAGAATCGCTTTGGGACGTTACACACCCATACAACCAAATCAGGACGGGCAGTGGTTGCGTAACCACGCCATCAATCGGCCTTTCAAAAAAGGAGATGATGTATCTGAGCGGGTATGACTTTTTGTATGCTGCTGTCATTGTTAGTTTCTGTCTTCCCCCTTTCATGTGCCTATATATTTTTCGATGTTTCTAATCAACGTCAGTTGGAAGTTGGCGCTTGTCCTTCGTCTTTGTTTGCGTCCGTGTTTTTTTTTTTCGCGCTTTTCGTCTTACAATGCATTACCAGCTAGCCCGCACCCACACCACACCTTACCAAACCAAAACCAATAAGCGTCAACAGCGGTAGACTGGTTTGGGCTGACTTACGCTCAACTACATACGCGTTATAATGCTGCAAGAGACCCACAGCCGGCACAAGACAGTAACGAATAAATTACTCGACGCGTGCGGACGGCAAAAGCGAAGCGGGACAAGCCGCAACTAACGACCCAAATTAGAAGCCATTCTCCGCTAGGAGAGTGAACCGGCGCTGCAGTCGCAAGCCCATAAAATCTCGAGGTTAGTACAAATTGTGCTTTAGAGAGAGAGACGTTAGACGACTAGGACGATGAAGTAAGAGCTATATCTTTTCGGCTTTCCAGCTAAATTGTTTCGATGCCCCCACCAATAACACACACGCTGTCTGCGGTGCCCATCCAACAAAGGCGACGTAAAATCGAGAGCTGCTATGCAGCAGTTCTTCTACAGCCTCGACCTTGCAACCCAAAACGTTTCGACCCCCGTCGAGACAGGTGCGCACTTTGCGGGCGCGGAAAAGAACAAAAAAAAAACAGCTGCCATGTAAGTGACGTCATGTGTGCACGCATGACCGATGCGACGCTTTTGTCCGTGTTTTATTTGTATTTTGTTTTTACGCCATCTGCAGAGCCGTCTCCACGCGCAGGGCAAGGACGCGCACGACTTGCGCACACGTGCTCCGAGTTTCCGCTGCGATTTGAAAAGTAAAAACATACAAAAATAAGAACGAAAAAAAGAAAATACGCTGCGCCCCCTCACGGCACGCTGCACATGCAAGTTACGTGAAGCGGATGGAAGCGACAGCGATGCGAAGCAGACGCATGCGACAGCAACGAAGCCTGACCTTTTTTTTTTTTTTCGCGTTAGGCGCCGACGCGAAAAATGCTGGGGCGTGTACTGGCCGCGCGGTTTTTGTTTTTAACATTATTTTTAACCATTTCACAATCTTGTTCTCCGTTCAGTTAATAAAGCGTACGTGTCCCTGTTTGATCATCATTCTACTGCTCGGTTATTTTGTGCTCGGCATCGGCTGTCGCGTAAACTTGCGAAGTTCCCATCATAAATTGTGTTTTCGTTTATGAAATCCCGCTAATACGTACGAAATTCAATCCAAACAACACTCGGTTTGTCTTGCAGCTCCAGTTGGAATCCCATAGGAAAGTCATCAAGTATGTGCTCTTCCTTGCGCCACACAAAAAGGGAACAGAAAAACAACAAGAATAGCTCAGAGGAAACTATGCCATTTATAGAGATGAAGATTATAAGAAAACCCGCCGCGGTGGCTCAGTGGTTAGGGCGCTCGACTACTGATCCGGAGTTCCCGGGTTCGAACTCGACCGCGGCGGCTGCGTTTTTATGGAGGAAAAACGCTAAGGCGCCCGTGTGCTGTGCGATGTCAGTGCACGTTAAAGATCCCCAGGTGGTCGAAATTATTCCGGAGCCCTCCGCTACGGCACCTCCTTCTTCCTTTCTTCTTTCACTCCGTCCCTTATCCCTTCCCTAACGGCGCGGTTCAGGTGTCCAACGATATATGAGACAGATACTGCGCCATTTCCTTTCCCCAAAAACCAATTATTATTATTATTATTATTATTAGATTATAAGAAATGCGCTAAAAGTTGAATAATGCAAAATTAGGCGGCCTAACTAAATAAATATAGCATCAAGAAAATATTCAGACTTAAAACGCCGAGACTATGAGGCGTAAGTAGTTCAATGCATGCTTCGCAAAGCTCTCAGCAACGGAGCAGGTGACGTCCTGGACACTTATCTTCTGCTTTCTTAGGCCAAGGAAGCTAAACTCGAGCCAGGCAGTCTTGCTATTCGCAATACTTGTGACTGCCTCTGTCTGAAAATAAAAGAGCTTGCCACTTACGCGCGGAACATGAGGAGTCACAGACAACAAATATCATGACTTACCAAAAACAAGTTCTAACTAAATTAAGGCGGCTAAATCCACCCGCGACCCGTGCATAGGTTAGCGCACCGACATGCCTTTGTTTATAACACTGTTGGGTCGCGTAGAGTAATATTAAACGCTGAAAAATACCGACGCTCCTTTAAAGTAGAACTTGAGTGCAGAGCGAATATCGTACTGCAACAGTTTTTCCATTCCTCAGTTTCCGTAATGTCACCTTATTTACCGTATTCCTTTTTTAAATCAAACTTGTTAAACTTAGTCCTGTGAGCAAGTAACTATGGATAGGTCGGAAAACTAACAAGAAAATTGAAAACAAGACCCCCTAAAGCGAGTACCGAGCAGCGGCAATGGTACGCTGACATTTCAAACCATTGCTTGCTATCCCTGCAAAATTGAAGGGGCTCATTGAATGGATCTCGAAGACAAACATAAGATTAATATGTTTCAAAAGTGGCATTATAATTTAAATTTATATCTGTGGTGATCGAAGCAATAAAAAATTAGACTGCAAAACTCAGCGCAAAACGAAACTGGCAGTGGTTTTTGTAAATAACAGGTTGCCCACGGAATAACCACAAGCGGCGCCCAGAACCGAAAGAATGAATGGGGAGGATTTAAGAGTACAATGACATCAGCAGTGCATTGTGTTTCCTCTACTATAAACCAAGTTTAAATGTAATGAGGGTACGATTGAAGGCCATGACAGGCCCGAACCTCCGCTGAAGAACATAACCCCCTCCAAATGCCTTCTTTAAAGCTCTTTCAGTGGCGATAGTATCTTTGTATCTTGCATCGGGGACAGGCGGCTGGTTTTGTATTCAAATCGTAGATACAACTCTTATCCTGCATATGCGTCTTTACGCGCGATTCAAAATCTATTCATAAGCAGAGGCGCGGCCATGATTATCCAGGCCGCACGTGAACTCCTCAGCAAGAAAAACAGAGCACCCTAAACTTAATAATTTCACCGGGCCACCAGAATGTAAACAAGAAGCTGCGTTTGCGCCAGTGAGTGTTTTCGTGGAATAGTGCACCGGCTTCCGCGGTCCGCCAGCTGTGGAGCCAAAATAGATCCCAGCGAGTTTGCTGGCAGACTCGCTCGACAAACACTTTCGTTTTCAGCAAACGGGGGAAGAAAATAATAAAACTAATGGAAGAGTTCTCGCGATATTCAGCGGCTTCTACAGCAGAAATACACAAATTTCGGTCGCTCGATCAGTTCTTCACTCGGGCCGTTCCACGAAAGCTTCACTCTGGAGCGCCAACAAACCGTTCCCGAACGGGGCGTCCCCACTTCAGGAGAGAGAAAAAAAAAAATCCGGAGACCGTCCCGGGGAGGCGCGCTCGAAACTTCGGGCCACAGTAGTTAAAGGCAGAAGAGAAAGTAATCATCTCTCTCACCGTGCGCTCCTTAGAAGCGACGACCTTGGACGCGAAACGCCGCAGGAACGCCACGGCAGAAGACGTCGGTGAGCCGTCGGAGACGCGAAGGCGTGGAGGAGACTGCAGTCACATCGCAGCGACGGCGGCCGCCTGACGTTCCCGCCTCGTCGTCGGACCCGCGCTAGGCCTAAACACTCCCCGGCTGAAAGACGAGCGGTGGGGAATGTGCGCGCGTGCGTGCGCGCCCGCGAACCGCACAGCAGAAGCAAGCACTTCGACCAACGTGGTTCCAAACAAACACAACCACGGCGCCTGCAGCAGCAGCAGCGGCGGTGGCGTCGGCGGCAGCGTCGTCTGCTTCTCACAAGTGGATCAGGGGTGCTCGCGTCGTCTGCTGCTCGCCGGGAAGTGGCGGCGGCTGCGCGCCCTGTCAGAAGCGGAGACGAGATCGGTGCGTGCTGCTTCGCACAAAGCGTGCGAAGACCCGAGCTGCACAAAGAAAAATGAGGGCGTCGTTGTCGTCTATCGACTCGTTCTGCTTCACAGACGAAGCCGCGGCGACGGCGACAGTGGGGGAGTTTCGGCAGTTTATTTGCACGAGAACGACACTGGGTTTCGGGGCAGAGCTAGCCGCGCCGTCGACGGAGTTGGGCGCGCGCGCGCACACACACACACACACATACCAGGGTCGGTTCGCGGGCTCGGGACGAGCATGCCGGGGATAGAGCCGGCGACGCCATCTGGTATTTCCGGCTCAAGTACGAACCTGAAGCGGTCCTTTCGAAATACTGACAAAACGGCCGGTGTAGCGAGATACTGGGACGAAAAAGACGACGGCGAAAGGACGGGAAAGGAAATTTATAAGCAGCAGCAGCGGTGTGACCATGACGCCTCTATAGGTACAGACCTTCGGGATAAAGACCTTGGACGCACGATCTTGGGTGAGACTTTGTCCAAGGTCTTTTGCAGCGTCTAGGCCGTGGTCTATGTCAAACACGGCACAATGTGGCCGGCCCTACAGCTTCAAATTCGCTCGTTCCGAAAAATTCCGTACGCGCGAAAGGTAAAAACAAAAAGAAAGAAAAAACAGAGAATATGCTCCTCACGAAGGAATGCGCTCGTTTCCTATTTCGTCGCCGCTTCACTATCGCTAGTTATTTCTTTTGGCCACGTGCATGACCGTTTGACTGCTCTGTCAGCAAAGACGCGATCTCACCTCTTCTTGTCACCAACGCCGCAGAGTATGCAATGGAACTGGGTCGAAATTAATCCGGAGTCGCCCACTAGGCGCCATCTTTGCATCTTCTTTCTTTCAGTCCCTCCTCCATCCCCATACGCGTGCGCAGGGTTCTCCATTAGGGGAAGCCACGGTCAAAACGGAGCACAAAGGTGAGGAATGCATGTTATAAAATATTTATTTCATTGTGATGAAAATGCAAAGTGTATAAAGTATTATTGAGAAGTAGTTTTTACTTTTGTGTATAACATCGGCAGAGGATCGACGGCAGTCCCTGTGCCGCTGAGGCATCAACGTAACGACGCGCTTCCCGCCAAGTAAACAGTTCTTGGAACGCAGCATCACGGGTCCCCGTCCCCCAGTAACCTCAAAAATCCTGCATGACCATAAAACTATAGGAGTGACAGAAGAAAACAAAGGTGCCGTAGTGGAGGGCTCCGGAATAATTTCAACCGCCTAGGGAGGGACCTTTAACGTGCTCCGACATCGCGCAGCACACGGGCGCCTTTTGCGTTTCGACTACATCGAAATGCGGCCGCCGCGGTCGGGATCGAACTCGGGCGCTACGGCTCAGTAGCCTAGCGCGCTAACCACTGACGCCACCGCATTTCCCTTACGGCGCGGTTGAGATGTCCACCGACAAGTGATACTGTTACTGCGCTATTTCCTTTCCTCAAAAGCAAAGCCGAAATTTGGGCGAGTTGGAAAAAGTTCATGACGAAAAAATAATAATAATAATAATTGGTTTTGTGGGAAAGGGAATGGCGCAGTATCTGTCTCATATATCGTTGGACACCTGAACCGCGCCGTAAGGGAAGGGATAAAGGAGGGAGTGAAAGAAGAGAGGAACAAATAGGTCCGTAGTGGAGGGCTCCGGAATAATTTCGACCACCTGGGGATCTTTAACGTGCACTGACATCGCACAGCACACGGGCGCCTTAGCGTTTTTCCTCCATAAAAACGCAGCCGCCGCGGTCGGGTTCGAACCCGGGAACTCCGGATCAGTAGTCGAGCGCCCTAACCACTGAGCCACCGCGGCGGGGCCCGTTCCATGTCGCGTTGGCCTTCTCTTGGAATCCGCTCCGTTACAATAAGAGACAATCGGATTAGGCACTACGCGCACTGCCCATGATGCAACTATAGGATGCACTTTATTCGAATTCGTTCCCAGACTCACTCGGCTCTCTCCTTGTCTCTTAACGTTATGCAACGCCGATTTCGTTTTCGTAGCTCGTCACGCTGTCCTGAGTTAAACTAAGACGTGCAGGGTTCTTGTCAGTTCTAAGCCTTTTCTCTAGCTTGCATACAGGCCCTGTTTACAGCGTGCTGTAACCATGCGTATACAGTATGCGCTTTTAAAGACATGGGTGGTTTCTGTGGTTACTTAGGTGAGCTTGGACCTGGACTGCTTTCTTGTAAGCCTTTCAGACTGCGACCGCAATGCTGTTGCCGCGAAGTGAGCAGGTAAGATAGTTACCGCGAAGTGAATATGTTAAAGGCTAAAGCCTAGCGTCCAAGGCCTGCAGAAATAATAATAATAATTGGTTTTTTGGGGGGGAAAGGAAATGGCGCAGTATCTGTCTCATATATCGTTGGACACCTGAACCGCGCCGTAAGGGAAGGGTAAAGGAGGGAGTGAAAGAAGAAAGGAAGAAAGAGGTGCCGTCGTGGAGGGCTCCGGAATAATTTCGACCACCTGGGGATCTTTAACGTGCACTGACATCGCACAGCACACGGGCGCCTTAGCGTTTTTCCTTCATAAAAACGCAGCCGCCGCGGTCGGGTTCGAACCCGGGAACTCCGGATCAGTAGTCGAGCGCCCTAACCACTGAGCCACCGCGGCGGGGCCGAAAGAATAGCTCCAAAGCAACAGCGCAAAGCAACATGAGGGACGGAAAGGGAACGACGCAGAGTGGCGCTTGTCTGCATCGTTCCTTTTCCGTCCCTCGTGTTCCTTTTGCGCTATTTTTTCATCATGACCGTTCCTCAAAAGCTACTAATAATAACGCCGCACTATATAAGCAATGGCGGGACAGACAGTCCGACAGAGTAAAGATATGGGGCAGACTTTGCGTTCCTCCCTGTGCGCGCACCTATGTCCATCCCTTTCCTCACGGCTCTGTTGAGGTGCCCTCCGAGAAGTGAGACAGTTATTGCTCCTTTCTCAAAACTAATGTCTAGCTCGGGAGCGTTTTCAGCTTCGGGGCAACCTCACCGCAAGGTGTCTCGGGGCACGCTGCTCTCTCAGCTTTCGCCAGATAGGTCTAGGCCATTAGCAGTTCGCAAGTCTCCTGAGGACATGGTACGGCGAGCGGGACGCACTGAGCAGGACAGGCAAAGTGACGCCGAAAACAGAGAGTGACGCAGGACATCGACTATCGTGCTCCTCTCTTCCTGTCCCCTCACCTCTTTCATTTAATTTCTCCATTCTGCCTGCTATCCTTTATTTCCGCTGCCCCAGCTCAGGTGCTTCAGTATCGGTGGCAGATGGCGGGGCGAGCAAAAATCTTTCCCTTCCTTTTTACTATTATTTTTAATAAAACCACTACCACGACCACTATCGTGCACAGGAACCAGAGCGTACGCAACAGAGGCGAACGACATGCATCGATCAGGAACACGCGAGCGACCTCCACCTCCGCCATATTACATGGACCCCAAGGCCGTCCTTGTAATATCCGATTAATACCAAACAATGTACCAATAATTTATCAAAAACGCATTTTCTGTAACAGCATTTCTCACAACCACGTCCCAGTGTCATATTCTTCCGCAAACCACTTTTAAATTGCATGTCCCAACCGCTTCTTCCAGCAGCATCTCTATAAACCATACGTCAGCTGCCTCTCTTATTGCACATCACTTAAGGTGATCGCCCTCTGCAAATGTACAGCGATAGCTGTTAGTGCTACGTTCGAAGGAATCGGTTTTTGACGAAAGGAAATACGCAGGAATTATCTCGGTTCTCGGAGCACACACGTCAACCGAAGTGCGTGCTCTGCGGTGACAGACGACCATAAAGCCACAGACCGCACCTGCCCGGCCAGAGCACGAACCTTACAAGGCGCATCTCCTCCGCGTCGGAAGCACGAACAGCGACACAAGTGCCGCAAAGGAGACCAGAGAACCGCCAAGCGCACCCAAGTGGAATCGCGGCCGACCCCCCTCCCTGAGTACTATTTCGATCGACGTTACAAACGGTTAATAATAATAATAATAATAATAATTGGTTTTGGGGGAAAGGAAATGACGCAGTATCTGTCTCATATATCGTTGGACACCTGAACCGCGCCGTAAGGGAAGGGTAAAGGAGGGAGTGAAAGAAGAGAGGAAGAGAGAGGTGCCGTAGTGGAGGGCTCCGGAATAATTTCGACCACCTGGGGATCTTTAACGTGCACTGACATCGCACAGCACACGGGCGCCTTAGCGTTTTTCCTCCATAAAAACGCAGCCGCCGCGGTCGGGTTCGAACCCGGGAACTCCGGATCAGTAGTCGAGCGCCCTAACCACTGAGCCACCGCGGCGGGGCACAAACGGTTAACCAGAGTCTAATAATTATGGGAGACTTTAATGCGGCGCATCATGTTCAAGACACGCACACCAGATATAGGCGTGCTGTCGGGCTAGTTGAAGAGTTGGTATATATGTATCTTTTGTAAAACAGCGCCAACAACTACGGACAAGAACAAGAAGGACACGGGACGAGCGCTGTGCACAAGAAATATGGCCAACGTTGCTTAGCCATATTTCTTGTGCACAGCGCTCGTCCCGTGTCCTTCTTGTTCTTGTCCGTCGTTGTTCGCGCTGTTTTACAAAAGATGCATATGTACCAACTCGCCCAACTAAACGTTGTGCTTAGCCATACTAGTTGAAGAAGCATTATGTAAAGAAGTTAGCGCCAAAACAAAGGACAAGGTAGGAAACACATGTGACGATTAACAAGCGCTTGCTAATCGTCGCATGTCTCCCCTCCGTTGTCCTTTGTCTTTGTTTTTCGCGCTAATGTCTTTACATAATAGACCAGAGATAGACGAACCTAGCTTGGACGACAGGCCCTCTGGTGGTACATCTCCTTTGCCACAGAACAGTAAGAACGTTACACTTGTACAAAGTCACAGTCACTATCGTAAGCCAGTCGACTTTGAGCCTTCCGCACCCTTGAAGGTCTTCTCAGGGCCTTCATGGAATTGCCGCAGTTTTCCTCACCTCTGGTGCATGGGGCCTCCTCTTGGTTCCGGAGATTCTGCCTATGCCTGTCCATCAGCTTGCGCATCTGTAGGCGGCGGAGATGGTGGTCGGCTCAAGGCATTGGCACGAGGTGATGGTGGGCAAGGTTCAAAGGCTTCAGATATTTTCATGAGGTGTCGGTTTCTGCGGTAACCAAACCGAGTACGAGTGTGGTGTCACATAACTCTCCACTTTTGCTTTGCGGCCCCATTCACTGTCTTGGCATAGTCTATTGTCTTGGCATAGTCTGATGGTTTCTCTCGGACGTAGCGGTGCAAGCAGACTGCCGCCACTGCGAGACCGGATCTGTTCTCGCAGCGCTGAAGTTGGCGGACTCTTGAAGTCCTGCGGCCTGCTTCGCAGCAGTCTGTCCATGAGAAATTCGCTAGGTGCATGTCCACCTTCAAAGGTGCCGCATGTTAGATAAGCAGGCCTACCCAGAAGTCCTCATATGCATGCTTCGTCATCTTCAGCAGGCGCTTAGGGACCTGAACTTCCTTTTCCGCCAAGCCATTTTGCCATGGAAACCTTGGGCTGGAATTATTGTGACTAAAGCTGCATTTATTGGAAAACGCATTAATCTATCGCGATGTGAACTGCGATACCCCGTTGGAACAACGACGGGCGAGCGTCATCGCCAGCTTCTCAGCTTGGCTAGTCAACTGGGCCAACTTGTTTTACCTCCGGCTTGTTTCAAAACGCACATTAAGATAGTAGGTAATGAACGACATCGCAGTTGACTATATCCACGCCTACTAATTGCCATAGTTGTTCCAGCATTGATCTGAGAAGCAGGGCTCAGAGGGCTGACGATAAGCAAACTGGCGACATGTACCTCCTCGTGCAATCAGCTCCCTGATTTAGGCATTCATGCCAGGCCAGAATACGAGCAAACTTGCGCGAGCCGTGCATTTGCTTGCGCCCAAATGTCATTCGTGCAGGCGATGCAGCATTTCCCTGCGAAGGCTGCTTGACACTATCACTCTGCAACCTCGTAAAAGAAATCGATAATTGCAGGGTAGTTATGATGAGAACGGGACAAGCTCCCTCTCCACTATCTTTCCTTCTTCCAATGACGCCACCATTTTATTTAAGACTGCTGATGACGATGTCATTCGATGTAACTTCATTCGTTGCCGATGTAGTAAATTGTACCAATGGATATCGGATTTTCTTGTCCAGAAGCTGGGCGAAGCCTGCGAGCAATGCACTTAATTTTAGATCTGCGTCTGGACGTAGTCCATGCGTGTTGACGTGGTCCCCCAGGAACCTAATCTCTTCTACCGCAAAAACTCATTTCCCTCTGTTCAAAGTCAAACCAGTGTAGCGTGCTGCGATTAGTGCAGCGCGTAGGCGCTCTACGTATTCTTCGTTCGATTTGAACCAAACAGGACATACCCGACATGAAGGCGACTGCCCCGTGAACCCTCAGAAATTTCACTCATAGCATTTCGGAGCACATCAGGTGCTGACGCTATTCCTAATGCAGGCGCAAGAATCTATACCTCCCAGACGGGGTGTTGAGCGTAAATCTCCTCGAGATTTTCGCATGTAATGACGTCTGATATAACACAGCAGCCCCAGCTAACTCTGCCCGTATTTCTTCTCGGCGCGGAGGATCGTAGTACTCTCTTTTCAGGCAGCACTTAAGTTGCATTGAACTCACATGCGGCCATGTTTGTTTCTGACAATTACAAAGGGGCTCACCCGGTCCGATGCCTTATCTACTTTGGTCATGAGGCCCCTGGCTGCATTCAATCTTGGTTAGGGTTAGCTGTTTGGTTAGGGGCTCTCGAAATGCATGCGGCACCCCCCTCGAAGGCATGGTCACGGGCTGTGCGTCGTCCTTGATCATCATGTTGTAGTGTTGGGGAACGCGACCAACCTTTCCTTGACTTCGTTATTGCGCTACTCTGGGTATGAAACTGCAAGGGACGAAGAAGACGCGCTGACAGACCGAGCGCAAAAGAGCGCAGGTGATCCAATTGCGACATCTTCTTCAATGGCCTCGGAGGAAACCTCGCGACCACAAAGAGCGCCAGCCGAGCGCGGCTCCTATCGTAGCGCATTGTAAGCGGGCAGAGGGCACGTGACAGGCGCGCCAATGTATGACGCACGCTAGAAGGCGTGGCTAACGCTTCCACCGACCGCTCGGTTTCGTTTTCGGCCATGTGCGCCCCTAAAATTCCATGTGCTGCAGCGGCGTCGAGAATGGCATTTTGTAAGGGTTTTTTT
Organism: Amblyomma americanum; assembly: GCF_052857255.1. Classification (NCBI taxonomy): domain Eukaryota; kingdom Metazoa; phylum Arthropoda; class Arachnida; order Ixodida; family Ixodidae; genus Amblyomma; species Amblyomma americanum. The sequence continues at coordinate 31,960,109 of NC_135498.1, read as the reverse complement.
TTATTAAAATAATGGTTTATGGGGGTTTAACGTCCCAAAGCGACTCTGGCTATGAGGGACGCCGTAGTGAAGGGCTCCGGAAATTTCGACCACCTGGGGTTCTTTAACGTGCACTGACATCGCGCAGTACACGGGCCTCTAGAATTTCGCCTCCATCGAAATTCGACCGCCGCGGCCGGGATCGAACCTGCGTCTTTCGGGACAGCAGCCGAGCGCCATAACCACTCAGCCACCGCGGCGGCTTTTATTAAAATAATAATAAAAAGGAAGGAAAAGATTTTTGCTAGCCCCGGCATCTATCATAGATACTGAAGCGCCTGAGCTGGGGCAGCGGAAACAAAGGATAGCAGACAGAATGGAGAAATGAAATGAAAGAGGTGAGGGGACAGGAAGAGAGGATATAGGGGGAGAAGTAATATGTACAAACTATTTACACAATAAGAAATGTGTCCAGGTTGTGCGCGTGATTAGTTCATTTTAGAGGAATTAAAACACACACGCGCACAACACTGTGTTGGTTACAACAGGAGTGGGGCGTCCAGTTATTAATCGTTCAAGGTAGAACTCGCGGAGCGTTCGGTCACTGCGTGTAACTACCTGACGGAGAACAGACGGGACGTCAAGCCCGTGTGTTCGAGGAATGCACCGAGGCTCACCAAGGTTCGCTCACGGGTGCGCGCACTGCCCTGCGGCCACAGTAGCATCTTGAGGGAGTCTGGTAGTATGCCCAGCGCCCTATAGGCCGCAATCATATCGCGACGAGCATCGGCGAACGCGGCACAGTGAAGGAGCAGGTGTTCTAGCGTTTCCACTGCACCGCATCCGTCACACACATCACTCGTCGCGATTCCGTGTCGCGATTCCGTGATCCCGGGCCACACGCAGCCAATGCGCGCGCGGAGGATCATTACACGTTGCGACCGCGTAAGTGCGCGACAGCCGGTGATGCTGTCGACGCGCTCACCTCCTGCGATGCATGGGTCGGGGTGCTGCTTTCGGAGATGGTCGTGGATGACCGCACGCACGTCCTCCAGCACAAGGGGCAGATCGCTGGCAGGTAGTTGGTGTGCAGCGGTCGCGAGGTCGTCAGCTTCTTCGTTGCTGGCAATGCCGCAGTGACCGGGCACCCACTGTGCACGCACGGCGCACCCTATCTGCGCGAGGCGCTCGATGCGCGAGCGAATTTCCCGCACTAGTGAGGTACCAAGGCCGTTAGATTGCAGGCGGCTGAGGGCGGCGCGGGAGTCACACAGCAGAGCACTCCTGGGCGGCGGAGGGCCGAGGGTGAGCAGCAGGTCCAGCCCGAGCCGGATCCACATCAACTCCGCCGTGGTGGAGGAGCCCAGGAAGGTTGCGTGTTGCTGGCTGTGCAGCCGCAGAGCGGGGCTGGTAGCCGCCGCTGCAAGGGAGCAGCTGTCGCGGGCCACTGAACCGTCGGTGTACACGAGGAGATAGTCCTGGAGCGCCTCGTGTATGACGGCTCTGGCCAGCGCCTGCACAGCACAGTGGGGTGTGCTCTGCTTTCCCGCGATGCCGACGATCTCTCGCTGTACCTCTGAGGCAGCAGGCCAGGGTGCGCAGGAGCCGTAGGGGGGTGGGCCTTGAGTCAACTGCTCATACTCGAGCAGCGCCGCGCCCATTCGTGAGCGTGGGTGCGAGCGCATACGCTGCAGCAGCGAGCCGCCATCCGGTGCGCGGTGAAGCCGGTCGATGTGATTCAGTGTCCTGCGCGCTGCTTGGAGCTCAAGTGGGACTAAGAGAAGAAATGAAGAAATAGGTGCCGTAGTGGAGGTCTCCGGAATAATTTCGATCACCTGGGGATCTTTAACGTGCACTGACATTGCACAGCACACGGGGGCCTATGCGTTTCGCCTCCATCGAAACGCTCCCGCCGCGGTCGGGTTCGAACTCGGGAACTCCGGATGAATAGCCGAGCGCCCTAACCATTGAGCCACCGCGGCGGGGTCAGCACGAACAGCACTAAGCGTTTTATGGAAACTGGATTTTGGTTGATGATTCCCTTGGTAGCTGAAAAAATGAATAGTGTTGAAAAAGTAATTTGAAAATGAATAGAAGAGAAAGAACCCGTTAAGAGTACTGCTATGTCGCATCAGTATTATGGGAAGACTTTTGTGCCGTTTGCTAGTAGCGAACATCGAATTCTTGCTGCGCAAAATGTGTGATATTCGGTGTGTCGTCTAATTTCTACGGTCACTTTAGGTAATTTGATTCAGGTGCACTTTTGAGTAAAATCTTGTCATCATAATCCCTTTTACAATGTGTGATCTCGCTTTCATCTGTTTTCATGTCATGTTTTACCGTAAGTAGAAGAAAAGTGCTGATTCACTCCTTTCTGTGCAATTTCTTTTTCCGAAATAATTGTTGACTTCACTGAATGTTGTAGAATGCTTGCTTGATGACTCGACAAGTAACTAGAAGCGATCCGTGAAGACGTCTCTTAATTGGTTCCGGATGTTTTTACTCATGATACTCATTTTGGAATGGGTTTCACAAGACTGACGTTTGTTGCTTTGTCTTTTTTTTTCAGATATCCTGTCGGTAGGAAGATTATAGATGTGCATCCCAAGCTTGTTGTCATACCTGAAGAGTCAGATTTAAGAAATTTCACGAATATAATATAGTCCTCTGCTGATGAGTACCAACGACCCTAAAACATGCCTGCTATACAATAAAATGTATTCGCAGTTTACTGCCTCGCGGGAGTGAAAAAAGCATGCATGCACCATATATGCGAATATCTGAGAAAGATCCGACAACGGACGTCTTCGACCAGACATCCGTCGGCGAAACAAACGTAAACCTTTGGACTTCTATTGGACGGCCTACGGACATCCATTGGCTGTTCGCGGATGTCCGGAACATCCGAAACGGATCTTCGGCGGCCGTCCGAAGGATATCAGCGCTCGTGTTGTGTCCCTTGAATTTTGTGCGCTATGGATCCTCATCGGTAGTTGCTTGGGAAGCCATATATATTTGCTTATCCCCTCTTCGCGAGGAAGAGGGAACACAGTGTTGCTAAAAAGTCATGCCTCTAGTTGCCAGTGAAACGAAAACTTCATAAGCTGTCTACATCACAGCGCAATCTATTGCTACGAAGACCGAACCGCATTCATGCGCCGCCTGCTCGTTGCCCATAGAGTATGCAGAGCGCGACTGCTCAACAAGCACAGAATTACTGAAATTAAAGCATTCCTTCAGCAATTTCCTCAGAATCGGCGAAAAAAAAACACACACCACACACTAGTGCCATAACCAGAGAATCTATTCCACTACTCCGAGGTTTTCGGAAAGGACATATATACTTAGCAACTGCTTGTGTACAAAATTCGCACACTCCTGGAAAGCCAGCGGAAATCTACAAGGACGCATATCTCGACGCGCCGCAAAAATTTTACATTGATGCGAGCACCACCCTTACAAAAATGATCTATAGACAGTACATATACTTCTTATAGACTCTATTGCCTTTTTATAGATATTTATTTTAGTCTATTCATAGTCTATACACTGTCTATAGACAAAATTCTAATAAAAGTGTATGGCCATAAATCTATAGATTGTATATAGACTGCCTATAGGATCTGCATTGCCTATAGACTGTTCTCTAGTGTTTGTCTATAGAAAGTCTTTAGACTTTATAGACATAAATCTATGGATAGTCTATAGAATATTTAAAGAAATCTTTGCAAGGTCGGGATCGCCTGGACTCACGTGTCCTCATCTGGACCCCAGCCCATGCGGCACTAGAGGGAAACGAGGCTGCAGACGCCTCAGCCCGCGGGCTCAATCACCGGGCGTCGCCTCGACACTCGCCGCCTGAGGCATCAGAACCTAATCCGGCTATCACTTACAATGAAATTATGCAGTTATATCAAACACAGCATAGCCGCTTTCATCCCACTGCGAAAGGGCTAACCAAAAGCGAGGAACGTTGGCTCCTTCGCTTATATGCCAACACTGTGCTGTGCCCGGCAGTGCTGCAGTATTGCAGCGAAAGCTTTACTGGCCGCGAACTTGCGATTTCGCCGTGGCGGTGCTCCGAAGAGGCACATGAAGTCACAACGCGCGCCTCACCACGGATATTTCTCTCTTTCTCTCGCTCCCTACTCACTACTGCTCATGCGCCACTAGTAGCACCGAGCCACAGGTGTTCCGCCGCTGCGCAGCGCCGCGCCTTTCCTCAAAATGCAACTTTCAATTTTCAGTTTTGCCCCGCCGCGGTGGCTCAGTGGTTAGGGCGCTCGACTACTGATCCGGAGTTCCCGGGTTCGAACCCGACCGCGGCGGCTGCGTTTTTATGGAGGAAAAACGCTAAGGCGCCCGTGTGCTGTGCGATCTCAGTGCACGTTAAAGATCCCCAGGTGGTCGAAATTATTCCGGAGCCCTCCACTACGGCACCTCATTCTTCCTTTCTTCTTTCACTCCCTTCCTTACCCCTTCCCTTACGGCGCGGTTCAGGTGTCCAACGATATATGAGACAGATACTGCGCCATTTCCTTTCCCCAAAAACCAATTATTATTATTATTATTATTATTTCAGTTTTCTTCTTTCCCTCCCTCCTTTATCCCTTCCTTTACGGCGCGGTTTGGGTGTCCACCGAGATAAGTGAGACGGTTACTGTGCCATTTCCTTTCCTCAAAAACCAAACAAACAAGTGAGCCGACGGCGTTCATAGAATTCATTGGCGTTGACAACTTCGCAAAGACCGTTCGTTTTCACGAAATGAAAGGCGCGCAACCGGCTCCGTGGGTCAGTGGAGACCTCAATCTCGCTTTCATGTACGTGGCGTTGGTGTCCAACTGTAAAAGCCTGCTTTGATTGCGTTCCGCACACTGGATAGGCAGCGCGCTCTCCCTGCCACCCTGGGAGGTGGCATTAAGAGTTGATCGCGAGAGATTGATCACCAAATGAACGCCGCGGCTTAGGCATTGCTGCAGTGCCGCATGTCAGCCACAACGCTGTGAGCGCTCATTCATACAGGCCACAACTCTCTCTCACCACCGCCACATGTATCAAAGCACGAATGAGGCGTCCGCACATCCAGGGAGCTAGTTAGGCGCCCTTCCTTTTCTCAAAGCCATCGCCGTCTAGAACATTGGTAACGCCAGCATCTTTCACTTTGCATATCGTGGATCAGCTGAGCTAACTCACAATTTTCTTTTTTAATCTACTGGCACTCTGGCGTCCTCTGTCGTTGGTCTCTTTAACGGCACACGGCGTTCACAGAGTGATCGGATGTCCGTTGCACTAACGGCAAATTTAATAAAAAAACAAAAACATTACCCTGAATACGATTACATGTAAAATATTTAAATTGCTTTAATTAGCAGTTTAACACACCATCTGAAGTGCATTGCAATCGTTTGAAAAACAAGGCGCTTAATTTTTGCGCTGGGCAATAATTGATTGAGAAACGCCAAATTAGCTTACCATACTGTGCGCGCTGTTCCAGAAAGCATGCTTCAGCAGAGAGCAAGTCACCGGCTTTCAAATGCACTTTGGACATGTTGATTTCTCAGTGATACGTACAAGCTCGATTTACTTTTAATTCCTTAAGCGGCCGTTTTTGTGCGAGAGCGTATAAGGCTCGATCAGTCAGAAAGCCGTCGGCGTTGTAGTCACTGAATGAAAAAATTGGGGACGCTTCCACTCCGCCAAAGAGGCTGTACGTTTGGGGATGAATGAAGGCGCATCTAGTGAATGCACGGGTTTCTTAGAACCGTATCGTCGAGATCTGTACTCAGGCACACATGAGTAGTTATGACCATGTAAATTACAGATGTAGGAATTAAGCTAGCACCATGCGTTTCCGGAAAATTTCCTCCAGGCTTGGTGTGCAGTCGTAGCGCCATCCTGTGGGACCCACTGAAGCCCCCCATTGCCATGCAGGGCGCGCGCGTAAGCGACCTTTGGTAGTAGTGTCATTCGTTTCCGAACAGGTGGGATGGAACCGCAGCAGTCTACGAGTGCTAGTGTGGAGCAAAATAATAATAATAATAATAACTGTTTTTTTGGGGAAAGGAAATGGTACAGTATCTGTCTCATATATCGTTGGACACCTGAACCGCGCCGTAAGGCCCTCCACTACGTAGTGGAGGGCTCCGGAATAATTTCGACCACCTGGGGATCTTTAATGTGCACTGACATCGCACAGCACACGGGCGCCTTAGCGTTTTGCCACCATAAAAACGCAGCCGCCGACCGCGGCGGCTGCCCGGGAAAACCGGTTTTCTGGGTTGTGGGAAGGAAGGAAGGAAGGAAGGAAGGCCTCAGACGTTGCTGGCACATACGCACTATGGGGGAGTGGCCAAGACACAGGCGGTTAATTACTGGATACAGGAAATTTTTGACGGGAAAAGCAGTGGAAATAGTATGTAGTCTGATAGATTGGAAGAGGGAAGGAAAGGGGTCCAGTTAACTTGGAGAGCGAAGACGGGACAATTGCTTAATGTGCATAATAGTACACAATGCCTGTAATGTTGCAATGGCTTACTGACAGAGATCAGGAAAAAGAAATTAGAATGGGAGTCGCTGCGTTTCTTGAAGAAAATTTTGCACAGCAGAGCGCACACTCCTGTCGCTTCGTCCAAGCAAAGAAGCGCCAATGGAAAGAACAACCGCGGCAGACACAGGCAAGCCCAGTTGATGAAATGGAATTTGCAAAAGACGCTTCCTCAAATGAGAAAAGCGGCGGCAGAACAGCAGGAAGTGATCTATTGTCTCAGGTTCGGCACAAAAAGGGCACAGTGGGGAAGCTGCCAGGCCAGATCTGTGAAGGTAGAAATTTAGAAGGGGAACCCGGCAACGCAAGCGCGTGAAAGAGACCTCTAGTCTGCGTGAGCGCCAGTCTTTGCTACTCCAAGTTGTGGGAAGAACGTGGGGGAGCTTGATCCTCGTCTTTCTTGTACTACGAGCACTGCCCAGTGCCCAATATGACGGAGCCCATCGACCTCTTGCAAATATCTTTATACACGTTGTATGACATGTTGGCAGCCATACAGGAAAAAAAATCGCGGGCAGTGCAGGTATACCTTCTAGTACACTACAGTGAAGCTATGTGGAGAATGTAGGCACCAGAGGGCGGACGGAATGCACCCTAGCTCCAGTCACTCTAACCCTAGTTATTTATGTTTGCATGTCCTCCTTCCGTTCTGGCGCCACGGTCACCCGCAGCGCGCCAACTGGAGCTAATTTCAGGCGGTTTCTTTCGGCGAGTGTCCAGCAGCTCTTTTGTGCATGTCGCACCGAACAGCACCACACGTACATTAAGCGCGAAATGCGAAGTCCATTTCTGTGCCTTCTCCAGCTTTTGTTTCACAGCGTGCTATGGAAGCATCTCAGAGTTGGTTGGTTGGTTGGCCTCAAATAAAGATGGCACATACCCACTGACGGGGAGTGGCCACGACACAGGTGGTGAATTGCTGGAAACAGGAGCATTCAGAGAGGTGAAAGTAGTAGTTACAGGGTATATATAGGCTGACAGATTGGACGACTCAACGATAGGTGACGTGTTAACTATAAGAGATCGAAGACGGGACAATGGCTATATGTGAAACTTCGAATACAACGCATGCAATGTTTCAATTTTGCACTGAAAGCAGAAAAAAAAACACCCAGAAAGGGAGTCACTGCGTTTATAGAAGAAAATTTTGTACAGCAGAGCGCGCACTCCTTTTGATTCGTCCAGATGGATAGATTTCCGCTGTTTTCTTCGTTCTTCTATACCCACGCGCGTGCGAAGAATGACTTGTTCCGCGTGCCCAACAATATATTAAAACAGAACTGCCGACAGCAGTATATGCTGAAAATTGTGGCAGCGATGGCTTCTCTGTGATGTTTCAGACAACCAAAAGAACGCCTATAGATTAATTAAAAAGAGAAAGCAACATGCACAGTCACACCAAAGGTCGCAACACAAGGTGTGAGAGAGCTTCGTGTTCGATCTCGCTTTCACAGGAAAGCATCAAGGGGTAGTCTTTAAAAATCATTACCTGCACACAACTCCTGTTTGGACAGAACTTATACTCTTCAAGTTCGTATGCTGTGCTACTAATACTACGGTGGGATTAAAAAAAAAGAAAAGTGTCCCAGCCCATGCCACAAACTATAACAGGCTTCATCCAATACGAAGTAGGAAAATATTTTGCATAGCAGAAAAGAAAAAAAACGAATGGTACTGGCATTCGAATGGCTCTTCAGGAGTGTTATTGTATGAGGAAGCAAAATTTTTTGTTGGAATGGCTGCGCTAACAAAAATTAAGAGATAACAACCACGATTGTAAACTCTGTTCTTTGTGGCATGCAAATGATTCCTTCTAAATGGGTTGATAGTTCTACTTTATTCTTGATGCGCTAAGTACCTAGCTACAGTCAGTGATGCTCGTATCATGCACGTGCAGTCGCTCTATTACACAGCAGCAGTGTGGTTTGAAAATTAGGCAGTGCTAGTTTCACGCCAATTTCTAGATTCAAAGCATAATCAGGACTGCTTGTTTGTGCAGGTGCTCAGAATGAATAATCAAGCACTGTGAAAAGTTGCATTGAAAATATTGCCTTACTAAAACAACCAAAACTAAAAAAATTGCATTTTTAGCGAAACAACCAAACGTGCCAGCCATCTGCACGCAGTACAAGACGACGTGCACTGCTTGAAGCAAAGCTCTACCGCAGCCCTATAGAAGAAAAAAAGATAATGCGGATTAGCTCAGCTAATCCAGGATATACAAAGCGAAAGATACTGGCGTCGACAATGTTCTAGACGGCAATGGCTTTGAGGAAAGGAAGGGCGCCTAACTAGCTCCCTGGATGCGCGGACGCCTCATTCGTGCTTTGATACATGTGGCAGTGGTGAGAGTTGTGGCCTGTATGCATTAGCGCTCACAGCGTTGTGGCTGACATGCGGCACTGCAGCAATGGCTAGGCCGCGGCGTTCATTTGGTGATCAATCTCTCGCCATCAACCATTAACTGCATGCCACCTCCCAGGGTGGCAGGGAAGGAGCGCTGCCTGTGCGGGACGCAATCAAAGCAGGCTTTTGCAGTTGGACACCAAAGCCACCTACATGTAAGCGAGATTGAGGTCTCCACTGACCCACCGAGCCTGTTGTGTGCCTTTCCTTTCGTGAAAATGAAGGTGTTTGCAAAGTTGTCAACGCCAAGGCCATCAGTTCAGTTGTTTTGTTTGGTTTTTGAGGAAAGGAAATGGCACAGTAACTGGCTCACATATCTGGGTGGACAGTGGACACCCGAACCAACCGCCCTGTAAAGGAAGGGATAAAGGAGGGAAGGAAAGAAGAAAACTGAAAATTGAAAGTTGAATTTTGAGGAATGGCGCGCTGCTGGGAACACCTGTGGCTCGGTGCTAATAGTGGCTCATGAGCAGTAGTGAGCGAGAGAGAGAAATATCCGCGGCGAGGAGCGCTTTGTGACTTGTGATGTCATGTGCCTCACCGCCACGGCGAAATCGCAAGTTCGCGGCCAGTAAAGCTTTCGCTTTAAAATCACTCATCCGAGTGCTTGGCCTCTGGGTCCAGCATGACGGCAAGCCCACCCGCACCATTGCCACTCTACGCACATCTGTGCTCAATATCGCACGTATGGTACGACGTACCGTACCGCTGGAAAGCGCAATGGCATGCGCGAGGATGACACCATCCGCCTCGTCACGGCCCTGGCCATGAGTCGAATCCAGTATGGTCTCCCATACCACAATATTGATTGCACTGCCGAAAATTCCCTAGCTCGAGATTACACCAACCGAGCGGGGCGCACCTGACTGAGTTTCTACCCCCCCCCCCCCCTCCCCCCGGCACATAGGAAACTTTCCCCGGAGGACTCCTACCACCTAAGACGCATCCAAATGCTTAATTTCCCCAATCTTCACCACCTACACCGAATTCACCCAACACTATATGCAGATACATGTCCTTGGTGTGAGACATTCCAACACATTACATGAACATGCTCAGATAAACCGACCCACTTGAAGGGCCACCGAAAGGGGTGTTTGAGCTTGGCTTTAAAATGCTTGCACTATGTAAGTACAGGCCACCGAGCGTCCATGGCACGTACGAGACCTCAGAAGCGGGCGGGAAATTTACAATACATTTTTAAAAATTCCCGCTTTCGCACCTCGCGGTGCCGGGCTTTTGCACAAAAACCTGGCAGACGACGTCACGTCTTGCAAATGACGTCAGCAATCGGGGGTTATCATTGGTTCACAGCACCAAATTCTTTCAGACGTCACGCGCCACCGCGGCCACTCCGCGCGCACCGCAGCCGGCGGAGGTAGGGGAGGGGCCGAGCGAGTGGTGGCGGCGGAGGAGCGCCGCCGTTTTGCCTTTCGAGAACAGGAAAGGCACGAAGACGCGGAAGTTCAAATTTTGTCTGCATATAACTCAGCTTCCACAAAACGCATTAAAATAATTCTTGCTGGGGGATAATTATGAACTTTCGTCTTTCAACATCCCAGACATATTGAACCTTTATTGAGACCTCCTTTCTGGGTCCCTTTAAGGCCGCACAACCCAGCGCTGGAGCAGTGGGTGGTGACGCTGGCCAGCGGCACCCTGGAAGACCACGAGGAGCTAGTCGCCATCGCAAAAGTCTCGGCGGAAGCTACTGGAGTCTTGCACTGAGGACCCACCCACAATCCGCTCCGGTGTTTTTACAATTAAATGTTTATTCTCTCCCTACCGTAGCGCCACTATACTTTGATAGTAATAAAGAACAAAGCGACTTTTCCCCCATCAAAGGACCCCCTTCCATCCAATGGCCATCTGCTGATTCTCACGAGTCTGCTAGCGTGACAATGCAGGGAGTGGCAGATGAAGGGGGATAGTCCCCCCTCTCCAGTGTCGGGGACAGCCCCCCTTCCTGCACTGCGACATCGCTTCCTGCATTGACACGTTAGCAGGTTCATGAGAATCGGCAGACACCAATGGCTGGAATTGGGTCCTTTGGTGGAGAAATGATGCTTCATTCTTGAGTTGTATCAGGCTAGATAGTTCACGCAACCATTACTCCAGCCATGATGGACTGTTAGGGCACTGTGAAACTGACTTTGGTCTGAGGTGCTAATGACATGGTAAAATTAGTTGCCTACCGCACCAATAAAAAAGCCACTGCAATCTGCGCCAAGACAAACTGTCTGAAATGCGTCCAACTAGAAGTTATTCCAGAAGCCTACATCTTGAGCGCTGAGTTCACATCATGCCAATGGGCAGTTATGCAAAAAGCACACAGGACAAGACAGCCACAGTAAAACAAATCAATGATTTATTCGTTTTTGTCTATTTCAAAATTATAAAAACAAAAATAATAAGCTCAGATTAACCATACGCATCACACGAAATACAAGAGAGGCCTACCTTATCACAACATACAAAAGAGAACATCAATCAATCAAGAAACTATGTCAGGATGTCATCGCCGTACGACACTAGCAAGAGTGTTGCAAGAGTGTTGGTGTGGCAGGGGAAGTCTAAGGAAAACATAGGTTTTTAAGGTCACGCTCTATCTGCTTCTCCCTGTCGCAATTAACACAGCTAATTGTGCTGTTGTGCATGTGTCTCCAAAGGTTTAAGGCCAAGAGAGTGCTGCACCACAAGCTACCTACCCACTTGGGTACCACAAAAGGCAAGCACCGAGTTTGCGACAGGTAAAAGATTTCTTCCACTTGTCTTCGACGTGCCAACACACCACAACTGGTGCAACGACAAGAGAAAATTAACAGGCTCCAATGGGCCTTTTGAGTTTTCCTACGTCGGCAATATCTTTAAGCTACCCTTGCAAATTGCCTAGATGTGTGTGCACCTCCACAGTGCCCACTTTCCATATGGAGAAACGAAAAAAGGATGCCAATGAAGGCTCGCCTGCTCTTTTGTACAAACAAATGAGACAAAGAAAGACACCAAGAGCCACAAACTAAGTAAAATTACAAATGCACAACTGAATCCAGGTGAACAGCTCTCAAAAGTGGTGTCAGAGCTAAGCTAAGCAAGAAATCATAGCAAACCTGCTGCTGCGCTGTGTGGAGGAGGACCAAACAAAAGCGCATCACCACCAAGACTTAAGGCAGCCTGCTGCAAACTTGTAGGAAGTAAGGCAGGAAAACAAGGAAGTAGCCCCACATCTGGCTGCAGGGCTTGCGAGGCCTCGACAAGTGATCCAGCTGTGGGAAATCAAGCATTCGCACTCTTCATGTGTAAGCGCACAAGATGGTTTAAGAGATTTAGAAGAGAACAAGCACACCTCAAATGAAACCAGTGCTAAGGAATTTTTAAACACCCACGGTTCTTTTTGTGCCCCTGTTTTTCCGCTTCTCTTTCCGCCCATGAGCAGCACATTTAGAGTTACAACAGGGTGTCTGGCATGCGCACTAGGCGGCTGGGCTTCCTTTTAGTCGGGCGGCCGCTTCTCGGAGTGCTTCTTGGTGAACTCCTCGGCATTTTTGAGGAACTTCTTCCGATCTTTGCTGTACTCCTCAGCAAGGTCCGCGCGCAGCGGGTGCTCTGGCTCAGGGTCGTTGACTAGCGCAATCAGGGCTTGGATCACTGCACACAGAAGGGTTGAAAATAAAAAAAGGCGTTACAAATAGAGCTTAATGAGAAAGCGAAAGGTGTGGAAACAGCATGATTTCCTATAAGTTAATATCCTAAACTACTTGGTTGGTATGTGGTATGGTCTATGGGGTTTAGTGATCCAAAGCAACAATGGCTATGAGGAAAGCTGTTGTGGAGGGCTCAAGATTAATTTCGACCACCTGGTGTTCTTTAACGTCCACGTAGCAGACAGATTCCTTGAATTTTTCCTCCATCAAAACATGGCTACAACCCGTGCCACCATGGAGGAACCCAAAACTACTTGAAATAATGAAATATGTTTCAACAAACTTTTGAGCACATTTTATATCCTGTACTAATACCACTGTCGAGCATGCAAGTTAATGCACTCATGGGGAGTGGGCTTAGGCACTTTGACACTTTAGGCTCCTGGTGCAAAATGGGGAAGCGGAGTGTCACTCATACTTAAAAAAATACTCAACAACAACAAACTGACAATGAGAGATTTTTGAAAATGTAGACAAGGAAGCAAAAATCCTGAAAATACATTGCTTTATGCAGTAACACAAATAATTAGATAATTTTTTCAACAATAAAAAATAAACATTAATCATTTTTAAGCTATTGCACGTCAAGGCTGGCCAAGGAAGGTTCTTAGCCTATCCAGAATTCTGACATCGAAGAACATGGTGGTGTGGAAAGTAGCTGTATCTGATCTAGTTTCTTTGTTGCATTGCTTTGTTGTTGCCATAACAAAGATATGTATTAAAAACAATGTTACAAGAAAATTACACATGTGTGTGCTTTTTTTATGCATTACAGATTGTGCCTCTGAAGCTGCTACTATAGTGAGATTACCACTCTGCCAGCAAAGTCTGTTCTGTGACCGCACTACAACAAGACTGCGCTCTTCTGCGACCAACACACTGTGTCGCTTGACGGGTATAACACGCATCGCCAAACGCTTTTATAGAAGCATCTCTAAATAGATGCTCCTTCCACTGCAATGCTGTTCTTCAGCTTGAGTTGTTAAACGGGCAGTACCAATTAAGTTGCCCCTTTTGCTCCACATCTGTTTATAGCTAATTTTGATAAACTCTGTTCATTCTATGCTAACGTGCTGCCCTTTCCAAACAATGCTAATCTAGTCCCATATTTTCTCTGGCTTACTGATTAATGTCACCTTTCGTCAATTTGGAGAAAACAGCATGGTCTGCTATACTCTACAAGCAACTCCTTACACACAGTTAAAACATTACTTCCAAAATGCAACCTGATTCACTGACCACTGAATTCAGTATCAAAAGCTGCATTAGGCCCTTTTGATTCAGTTTAGAAAAGTAAAATGCAAAACACATATACAAAATACTATTTGCCCTCTTACAAGAGAAATCTGTAGCAATGTGTGAAAAAAAAAAAACGCACAAAGGACACAGGATAAACACTGGCTCCGCTAAATATCTTTGTCACAATACCTTTCCTGCACAAAAGGATAGATAATTCCTGAACTTTAAATGAACATAAATAAAGACAGGCGCACAACCCAGCTACCCTTACGTGCTGAAATGTGCAACAGTTCTATTTGAAACACCTGTGCTGTCCCGAGTTCAGTTCGAATTTCCCACCCAGGTGCCGGCATCATCTGCAAACACTGGACTCCTCTCCTCTTCGCTCTTTTTTTCCTTCTCCCCGAGCGCCTTCACTCTCGCCTGCATTCTTTCACCCTCTGAAGAGGTCCCACTCCCAGAGTTTCATGTTAGGTGACTTGTGACTCATTCGTTCTTTCAACCGCGCTGCACGACTGTGGCAGCACCGCGTCTTTACAAGTTTGTAAATGCTTGAATAAAGTTTTCATTCTCCTTGTGTTTGCGACCCGTCATCTATTTGAGGTGTGGCCGCAGCCCCAACGCGTGCCACGGAATCAGAATAACACCATTCTAGAAAAACAGAAAACCAAGTGAGCAGCCAACAATGTTCTGCAAAACTGGCAGCAATGTTTTTTTTAAATATATATAGTGAGTTTATGCTAAATAAAATTCTAATGTGTGAGGCACAACTGGAAGTAAAACCAAAAATGACAAAACTGTAAGCTATTAGTCAAACTACAACATTTTCAGCAACTGAAGTCACGCTGCCAACTCTGTAAAACCGGATTATCAGAGAGAAACTAAGAAAATGTGCTGCGGCAACGCTCAGAACAGCATAGTCAGCACACAAGCCGCAGTCTTGCTGGTGCTGCCTTCCAAGTTTAAACCCACTGAAAAAAAAATTCTGTGCACACAGCAGTGAAGTGTCTGTGCAGAGTGATAAATTAGCGTTTTTTTTTTTTTTGAGGGGGAAATGGTGCAGTAAGGGACGGGAGGAAGGTTGGAGTGAAAGGAGAGAGAGGTGCCATACAGGAGGGCTCGGGAATCATTTCGGCCACCTGAGCATCTTTAACGTGCACTGACATTGCATTGCACATGGGCACCTTTTGCACTTTGCTTCCAATGAAATGTGGTCGCTGCGGTCTGGTTCGAACAGGAAGAAAAAAACAGTAACATTTGGTGGTAGCATGGGCTTACCCATAATACATATGTAGCACCTTGTATCGAGTATGATGTTGACATTACATTTAAGAATGTTACCCATAAACGAAAAGTCATCATCATCAGCCTGACAATGACCACAGCAGGGCAAAGGTGTCTCCCATGTCTCTCCAATATTAACCCTGTCCTAAACTATGAAACCTTCTAGGATAACTGCGTGGAATACTTTCACAATTATCCCACTAAATGTTTGTGTACAAAGCTTATGGTTTGCAGATTGAGCTGGTGTTCACACTGATGTTCTTTTACGTTTACTAAAATGGCTGCATGGTGCTTTATGAACTATGGCACCCCAGAATAGGCTTACATTATTCGGCAGCTTTTCGCTACAGTCAAAAATTCCCATAGCTGCGCGGGCAGTAGCAAACAAAAACAGAAGGCATTATCAGTATAATGCTTCTTCCATAAATTTCCTCATAAAAGCTGACAAACACCAAAGGAGGTGGAGTGTGGTGTGACAGCAGGACCCAATATGGTCCAAATTCATCACTGCAAGTTTAGTGCATTTCAGGTGTGTGACAGAGCACATTTACATGCCTAAATTTAGTTTTCTGTAGGGTATAATATGTTCAGGTTAACGTCCTGAAGCTGCACATGGGCCAAGACACTGTAGTGGAGGGCTATGGATTACGACCACGAATCCAACATGCTCTGATATTGCACAGCCCACAGGCATGTGTTGCATTTAGTCACCATGGATAAGAGTTGAACCTGTGACCTTGTGCTCAGCTGCCAAAAGCCCCTTCCACTAAGCCACCACAGTGGTAGCAAGGCATGACCGCATTTCTTTAATATAGCTGGCCTCAGTTAATAAGCTGCTTTGATATCGTTTGCTGCAGGCAACATCAGTGGCACCTGCTGCAATTCTAGGGAAGACAATGCCAATCATAACATTTAGCATGCTGACCATATGAGAACAACAGCGACCAATCTATACCAACACTGGATGGATAAGAAAAAGAAAAAAAGAAAAGAAAAAGAGGAACACAAAAAGAAACAACCAGATGCCCATGCAAAAAGTAATGTACAACTACTGCAGAAACGCATTCCTACCAAAACTCCATGCATCCCATCGAGGTTGTCTGCATCTACTACCTATATGGTTGCAGTGCACACTTATAAGCCGAAAGGTGACCTTGGGTAGGTGCTCCTAAAGACCCTCAATGAACTAAATGTAATGACATCTCCTCCCTCCTCCTCCTATGCTGGTGATCCTTCTCTCAGCTCCTCCCGGGCGCCGACAGTGGCGGCACTTAGGCAGGGGGAAGCTAGCAGACGCTCCCAACACTAGCCGTTTGGCACGCAGTAGACCGTGCGTGTGTTTTCTGCCTAGGCTACTGTCGAAATGAGATCATGGCATGGGAGAGTAAAAAATTAGATACTCAAATAACTGCCCCAAGCAACATTGCACTGCTTTATCAATATTTTTTTTGTACTGTGATCGCTTTGATTGCGGTGCACGTGGTGGAGGTGGCGCGCGCAAGCAAGCTCGCATTCCATCCTCAGTGTTGTTTCCCAACGCTCGTGCTTTGGCACGCAGTGGACCATGAGCCCGATTCAATTGTGGCATTTTCTGTCTTCGATTCAGCAGCAGCGAGATCATGGCATGGGAGATAAAAAAAAATATAGTTACCTAAACAAATGCCCCGACCCACAAAACACTGCTTTATCAGAACTTTTTGTACTGCGATCACTTTGATTGCGGTGCACAAGGTGAAAGTGGCATGAGCAAGCGAGCTCGCGGCATAGCAGTGAACATCCTTGGAGTGTTGTTTTTCGACCGCCGTCTTTTGCCCAATATTATTCAAAATTTAGCTCTGCTAAGAGGAAGTGGACTGACATACAACTAGACATGCTAGGGCCTAGGCTTTATTTGAATGGATGGCAGTGTAATGCTGCCAAAATATATTCTCTCAAAGGTGCATTTGCTCGTGTAATCGGCTGTGCGTAGGCGGCTACTCATATTTTTTTTTGTAGCGCAGGAAAGCTTAGCGGTTATTTTGGAGTTACTATACCTCGAATACCTCGCAGGCTAACGTTAAAAGGATCCGACTGATGGTAGCCCTTAATTGTTTGTTTGTAAACAAGTGAATACGATGCTCTAGTTGCACACTGCAACACGGTTGTAACCAGAATTCTGATGTAGGGTGAATTGTTTGGGCTGATTAACGGCAATAAAAAAGCTTTTAACGGCTGCTTCGCGCAGCTACTGGTCTGCATGACTCACTACAATGTTGTTTGTTTAAGTGATTGTCACCTTGGGTCAGCATATGCAATAATGGCTTATAAGAGGACATTGTCTTCCCTGTAATAGCCATGAATAACGCGCAGCAGCTTGAACTGCCGCAGTTAATCGCTTTCGGTCGAAGCAGCGTGAAAAAAATCAAGCGCTAAAAAACCAAAAAATCTAATTTACTCAGCCCTCTTTGAAGCAAAACGTTGTTCGTATAGAAAGTTGTTTGAAGCGAAAATTAAAAACACAAGGAGAAAATGTATGCAACTACGTTTAACAGAGGTCCTCACTTGCATTCTCAAGTATTAACCAAGCAGATATGAAGTATTCAAGCAATAGCTGCCGTTACTGTGCTATAGATGCCGTTACTGTGCCTAGGCACAGTAACGGCCAATTTTGGTATGAACAGTACCAGAACAAATACGGTCAGCAACGCGCGCAACATGAAAGCGAGAACTGCCTCTTTAGTGTCGAGTTCGTGAGCGAAGGAGTCCAGCTGCAACAAAACAAATACGTCCAGCGATGTGTGCAGCATGAAAGCTAGACCTGCACCGTGAGCAGTGTAAACGGTGGAGCTCAAACAACATGAAGCGCAAGTTTTGAGCCCAGCCCGCGAACGGGCCAGACTAAAACCAAACCAATATGCCACGTAATGCCTGCGACATCAAAGCTACACCTGCAGAGCCAGCAGCGTGAACGGCGGAGCTAAGACAATGAGAAGCATGGCTTTTGTAGCCCGTGAACGAACGAATCCATCTACAACCGTGCCAAACGGCATTAACAATGCAGTCGCTCGCGCTTCACACCAAATCCCCCGGAAAAAAAATTCAACAACTGAAGAACAGCCACTCTCATCGTAAAGACGCGGATCCAGCACATAATCAATGTTTTCCTGGCCTATCTTACGAAGCCAAACCTTTCGGTGAGCCGCATTGCTTTTTCCGGACGGAATGACGGGAAACCTTTTCCCACTTCCTCCTCAGTTGTTGCACCCTTAAGCACAACAAAAGCTTGGCATCACCGCAGCGCCTAGAAACCGTCAAAGCTTGAGATACGCTTCCCGCCAAAACTCTGTCGCACAAACAGAATACGAAGTGCGATTTCTACCCCGGCAATGGCACCGGCTGCGAAGCAAAAAAGCGCATGCTAACACGTGACCACGACGCCTCGGCCCATGGGAGGCTCGGTTACCCGGCGGCGGTCTAGTAGAGGTGGGAAGCCAGAACAAAGCTTTTCGTTACTTTTGCTTCATTGGGGGGCTTTTAGGTGCTACGGGTGAGCGCATGGGCGCACCAAGACATGGGGTGCTCTGCAGTACGGACACAAGTGTTGTCCCAAAGTACTGCTACAGAAGCCCTAGAATGCACGCCTGCACTGAAGGGACACTGACAACTCCATTTAATTTTCACTCCTTGTAAAAAATTGACTGCACGGCTCTTTCCGCGCATGCTGATTTAAAGATTTTTCCCACCACTAGACTCAAATTTGTGATGTCCACATTGAAAAAGACTGCGATCACTGTTTTGAAGCGAATGGTGGTGTAGCCTAGCCCCTGCAATTTGTGCCACACTCGCGAAATTGGCCAGTGACAGTGACACCTGCATTTCATTTTTTTTGTAGCGAAAGCTACATTGGCCGCGAACTCGCAGTTTCGCCGTGCTCGCACTGCACCACGTGACAAACCATGTGACTGGTCAAGTGACCAACCGAGTGACAAACTACCTGACAGCAACTAGCCAGACAACCAGACTAACCTGAACTTGCAATCAAGATTAAACAAGGCTAACCAAGCTATGTCTTAACTAAGCCACTGCCAATTTTTAGGTTTTCTGACCTACAAAAACTACGCTTTTAGTGAAAGTGGGATCATCATTGTTGAGACTTGGTAACACATTTGTCTTCGCTCTCTTTTCAATTTGTCCTCAGTGTCCCTATAAAACAACCTTGATGAAGATGGATGAGGTACTGCACACCACAAGCTAGCTTGAGTACACCTAGCTACAACAGCAGTACTGTAAAGTTTCGTTGATATGTTCCCGATTTGTATGCTCAAAATTGCGGACAATAAAAATGTCCCCTAAAGTTACACTATTTTTCTTCCGGTCAATATGTTAGCTGATAAAGCGACTTTCTGGAGACTACGTTCAAACTTTCAACAAGTCCTCATCGCATAATACAGTTACCAAACATACATGTGCGATCATAATAGTTATCCGAACCTAAGGGCACGCGACAAGAAAAGCTAGAATGCAGCTGTAGTTTCCCGCTGTGATGGCTTCTATGCTGCACACAGGTGCAAAGAGAAGCATCCGCAAAAGAATAAATAAAAAAAGCCCCAACACACTAGCAGGTTGTTCTGGTGGGGATGCGACATGCATGAGAAACGCAGCTCCTGCTTCACAGAGCCTAAATTGGATAGGGGGCGTGACATCTGAAAACTTTTTTACCAGCAAACAAGTGGTGGAATGAGCGAAGAATGAAGTAGCATAATCTGCAACGCAAGAAAGGGGATATGATGAACTAATTGGCCTAAGTAGGAAAAAGTGGAAAGTTGGAACAAAAGAACTACTGGAAAGGCAGACAGAAGCCTCGAAACTGGTGGAACGTAGAAATTAAAGAGGCAACTGAACTCAAGAGAAAGGAATTGAGGCAGCATGGAGCAGGTAAGGTTTGGTTTATGCGGTTTAATGTCCCAAAGCAACTCGGGCTATGAGGGACGCCATAGTGAAGGGCTCCGGAAATTTCGACCACCTGGGATTCTTTAACGTGCACTGACATTGCACAGTACATGGGCTTCTAGAATTTTGCCTCCATCGAAATTCAACCGCCGTGGCCGCGATCAAACCTGCGTCTTTCGAGTCAGCAGCAGAGTGCTGTAACCAGTGAGCCACCACGACGGCTGGAGCAGATAAAGGCCGGGCATAGTCAGGAGGAGGTGGATAGAAAATGGTACATGTACTGACAACATGTTTCATATCCACGAGCTAACAGATGTGAAAAGGCGGAATGAGAAACATGCACTATGAGCACAACGTAGGAAGGAAGCAAGCCTGTGTTGAGGTGCTCGAGCGACAATTCGGGGAAGATCCATATGTCCTTTACATGAACGCCGCAAGATACCCAGAAGCCAAGAAGGTGCAAACAAGTATCACAGACTTTTTCGGCCAAAAATAATTGAGCTATATAAATGGGTGTTTCATTCTCATGTTCAACTTTGATTGTTTTGGATTGTACCAATCTGGGATGACATGAATTTTTTTTGGGATCTCCCGGAATTCCTATCATTGAGATGTACTGTATCAACACAGGTGCGACGCATGCTCCAACAGCATTACACGGACACACATCCCCTCAACTGAATTGTCAGAATAGCAGGCCATACTTCCCTTTCTGGCAATGAGCGTGCCTATGCACTCGCCTAAGACATGACTCGCTAGGCAATAGAGGGAGGCACCAGGACATCTGGCCACGGGTTTATAGACAAAGAGAACAACACAACACCACTACCCACAGAACCTTTAACATATACAATCATCCTTGAACACCACCACAATACAGGCACCACAAAAGCACACCTCTCGCCCATAAAAATCCTTCAAGAGAACGGACGCCATAGCCTGGCACCAGCTTCAGAGAAACACTTCGCCAAACCTCTACCACAAAAACCTCTTCTTCCCTACACAATATCCTGGATGTTGCCCAACATGCAGCAGCCCTACACCCACACTCTTCCACTCCCTATGAGAATGCTCAGACTAAGCAGAGCACCAGCCACCTATCCTCCATCCCACTTTCTCCTCTTAGGAGGCTGTTCTGTCCAGCACAAACCCACAAGCCCAGCAACAGCTGAATGAGTGGGCGCAAGATAGCAACAGCCAAAGGAGTTCAGGAATAAGGACACCACCCAACAGGCATGGCGACCAACTACCATTGGTTAAATGAATGTATTTCGTTGGATGGTGGAGGTGAGAGAAAAGAGCAGGCATGGTCCGAGGAAATTTTGGAATCATGAATCGCTTAGGTAGGAAGACCGAACGCATACATGGTTTTATACAGGATAAGGAAGGCAACAACCTAAAAGGGAGCATGGCTTTTGACTACATTGATGTGGTAATTCGTGAGAAATTAGAGAAAATATAAGGGCACTGTCTAAGCCAGCAGACGCTGCAACGCTGAAGATGGAAGACGAACATTTGAGTATGGGGAACCCAGATTGGGGGACAGCACTGGATTGGAATCCCAAAAATACAGCAACAAGTCCTGATGCAATTTCGATAACGCTGAAAACAGCTGGGGCCGAAAGGGAAGGAGGCATTGCTCAACGATATGGAGTATGTTTTTCAGAGTAAGCAGGCACCAGAAGATTGGCTGTGCAGCAGACTATGTTAAAGTACACCTGGTAGTGGAGAGGAAGCAAGGATTGACTCATGCAGAACAATAACAATGGTCATACCAGGCGTTCCAGGAAAGTTCACCACTAACTTTAAAAAATAGAATTAAACATAGTATTTTTGAGGTAAAGAGCAGCCTTTTGCGGCATAATAATAGTAGCAGTATTGGTGGACGTCAAGAAACAGGCGAATAATGTTAACTAGTAAAGTGACTGACCAAATTCTAATTGTTAACTTCTTAACTATTACTGATAGGCGCCCGAATGCAATTAGAGATTTGTAGCCAGCCATCAGTAATAGCCATATCAGTTGCGGCTCAACAAATTTGGGCCATTTATCATGCTGGTGGAAAGCAGCCACCTGCGGTGAGCGCAAAGCGACGTGTCAAATAGCAGCACTCCATGAAGCATATACAGCAGAGCCCACTTATAATGAACATGAGTGTCACGCGGCGTCCGTTCGTTGTATGCTGAAGTTCGTAGTAAGTGGACCACAGCTTTGAAGACAGTTGCTAGTAAAAACACAAAATTTTTTCTTTGCGAAAAAGTCCGTGATGGACGTCTGTTTTTGCAGCGCAGATCTGATGAGGGAGGTTTCCAGTTTATTTAAAGCAGAAGCGTGCTCTTCACCGAAGGCCCTTGGCATTGACAAGTTGTGTGAGGCCCTTCATGTAGACCATAGCTACAGGCGGGCTTACTGGTGCTGGCTCTGAAGTTTCTTCCTCATCCGATTCCTCCACGTTACTCTCGTCCTGCACTTCAGAAACGATGCCCTCGTCCGTGCACGGTTCTGCGGTGTCGGCGTCGTCGTTGACGGAAGTGAAATCATTCCAACCAACTTCATGACCCCCCATGTCGGAGTTGACGCCACGCTGCCACAAATCGCCGCCGGGCTGGTCATCTTCCTAAGCATCAGGCTCGGCATCAGGCGCTGTGTCGACGAAGCCGGCCTTGCGGAAGCAGCTCCGCACGCAAGTCGCCATCACCTCCACCCAGGCCGTTTTCATCATCTCCACCGCTAAATACAATGGAAATGGGCACGGTGTTCCCGTCCGCTATCCTGAGTTACGAGGATCCGAGATTTGAACGAAGCCAACGAAACGTCCAATCCGCAACTAGAGTGACAAAAGCGCATGATGGGGTAGACGTGCAATGTGCACAAGCGGCAATCAAGCTAAAGATACAGACGCACAGTACCAGCGGAGAGACCATTGAAGAGGCGCCCGTGAGCGTCAGTGCAGCCACTTCTTGGCTCCCACGAAAGGCCTGCTTCACGGAGTGTGGCCTCCGCGATCAGCGCCGGCAGCGGTGCTGTTGATCGTGGAGGACACGCACGGATTTGCAAGAGTGAGAAGAGGGGAGCGGAGTTGAAAGGAGGGCGACCTTGGAAGGCACGTCGGCGGGGAAAGGGTAGCTCGCTTGAGAGTGGCACAAAACGGGGAGGGCAGTTCGCCTGTGATGAGGCTCGGGAAAACATACCGCCAGGGCGCACACGGGGTTGGAGGCAGGTTATCTCGCATCATGGCGCTGGGTTTACGCCGTCCGTTCGCTGTAACCGATCAGCAGGGCTTAATGGCTTTCATTATACGTTTGATTTTGTGCTACTGAAATAATATATATTTTGACGGTCGCGCAGGTCTCGTTCGTTACAAGTGAAAGTTCATCTTAAGTGGGGCCGTTATATGTGGGCTTGACTGTATCATGTGGTACACTGCTGCGCCGGGTGGGAAGAGATTCCATTATTCTCCATTAAGTTGCTGGGTGACTTTGCAACACTGGGGATAGCATCTGCAGTTGACAAAGAGACAGTAATGATACATTTAGGCACACCCCAGTGCCACTTTTAATTTCCCGAGTCTGCTCCCGTCGCATGGCTCGTGGCTGCTTTCCAGTCATATGCAACTTGTTTCACTCATGAAAGTGCTGATGCTGAAAATGACCTGATGGAGAATTTACAAAAAGCTGCAATGAGGGCAAAGGATGCCATCGTGAATATTGAAACATTTTAGATTCGGACAGCTAGAATGCTTCTGCTGCTCTACGAAAGGGCGATAAGAATTTACTACAGTGTTTGATAATACACGCACGTGAACATGCATTTTCAAGATATGCATTACACATGAAAAGCAAGCATCACAACAACGTCAGTGCAGACATGCAGCAACGTTTAAGTGCAATCATGCTACAAATTGACTAGCTAGCAAAAACGAAGTGAAGAGGGTCTTCTGACATGTTATTTGTGCATGCTAATAAATGGTGCCCACTTCGAATTTGTGAATACAGCGAAAGCTCATCAATGCAAACTTTATTAATTTGAATTTTCGGACAATTTAAACTGTGCGACTTGGCCTGTCCCTCCACTGGAGTCTACGCAAAATATAGCCCACCAAAAATAGAATGCGAATCTTTCCTGCCACAGATAATTTTAACTACATGCCGCCACGACTGGGCAGCTTAGTCACACAGTCAACCAAGCAACACATCCACGAGAGTCTGCACAATCTCTTCGAAAAGATGTGGAGAGGCAGGGGGAACAGGAAAACTAATGTTGGGGTGAACGATGGGGGGGGGGGCCTCTCTTTGTGTTTGCAATACCATGACCCGAGAGATTTGCACCAGACTGCTGCTTGCAGTTGCAAATTTCGAATGTTTCAGTAGTGTGCTGTGTCAGCTTTTGTTGCTAAGCGATTGATGATGCAACCAGTGCAGAGATACAGAAATTAGGATGGGTGAGTAAAATAATTAATAATTATTGCCCAGCTCACATCGCTTAAAGCACTAAGGGCTAGTGAATAAGCCGAGTCGCAGCGCTTCGGGCAATCTGAAACCTGGTCATGCATGAAACGAACAAAGTGGAGCTTTCGCTACTTTCACCGACGTTTGCTGCTCGTCTGTGTCAATTTTCCAGTGCCCTCTGCATCACATTCCATACGAAGTTAAGCCTGCGTGGTGCGGTGATTTAAAACTGCCATCTGTCAGCAGGAATGATTGTGCCAAAATGGTTGAAGAGCAGACTGAAACCATGGTTAAAGTTGACGCCAGTTCATTATTGAAACAGGATATTGCCAGAAAGCACGCTCGTTGGTGTAGCAGTTTGCAACTTGGGGTATTAATGGAAAACCTGGCAAAGAGGGACTGCTCTGGCAACTTTCGCTTTGCGACACGAACCATAATGCAACCTCCGTGACTGCGAAGTGTGTGTGTCGCGAAGGTTGCATGACCATTTTGACTGAAGAGCAGCACTCGCAGAACGGTCACGAAATGCTTGACTTTCCAGTCTTGCGACCATGTTTACTGGCGGTCGCATGCCCTTGTGACTCAGGTGCACAGGTTGGGACATGCGGGGTGCCACCCACTATGTTCGGGCTTTAGAACAGGTGTTGGCTTCCGTGAAAAAAATCTTAAGGGTGGATCACGGAATTTTTTAAAATGATAATATAGTCAATCCCACTACCCGACTGTTTCCCAAATGCAGCGTACCACATTTTCTGCTCACTTTCAGTAGCACAAACTGTGCTGGTGCCTCGTGAAGTTTTAATTATCGAGCTTGGGCTGTATTTGCGTTATCTGCTGCAGTATCGCATATGATGTGTTGCTTGTGCAATCATAAACAGTGTCCGTTTTGTGTAGCAAATATTTTCATTCTTTGCTGTGACATCGTACACAAACTACCCCCTCCCCACCAAACCAAGATGCCAATTCTCACTGGTGTGAAGCTCTTCATTTACTAATTTCGATCCTGGAATCCGTAAAACAACCCCCTGTTCAAATCCCCATCATCATGATGTCCTTTCAAGGTACAAAATCACATGCTGCAGTGTGTTTATGAGAAATGCATGTGCAACAGAACGAATGATGGCCCATTAACTATAGCAGCCTTGCTGGCTTATGTATATTTTAATGCACACATCACCTGTAAATGGCACTGCACAGGGCTTCTGGCTTTTTGCAACAAAAACAAGCACCAAAGCAAAATTTTATAATTGTCCATGGCATGCTAGTGTAGAAGATTAGGGTCAGCATTCTAACATGCTATTTGAAAATTTCATGCTGCCACTACGTTCAAACTGTAGACAAAAACAAAACTTAGCAGAGGTCCGCTTCCACTTGCATCGAGTCACATTATTTGACACAAAGGGTACTAGGCTTCTCGACAACTCTCACACGATAGTGGGGGTGGCCAGTCCCCAAAGCATTGCTTACAAAGTAGCTATCACCGCAGACAGAAAGAGAGGTGAAGTGTCTTCACCTTGGTCAGTTTTGGTGGCCGGCTTCCAGTTGTCGGCGCTGATGATGGGCAGGCACACTTGGCCCTTCTCATCAATGTTGGGGTGGTAGATCTTGGTGCGGAAGGTGATCTTGGGCGGCTTGAATGGGTACTCAGCCGGGAAATTAATCTCTATCCGGAACGCTCCCTTGTTGTATGGGCTGTTCTCCTGCAAAAGAAAAATAAAGATTTAGCACCTCTATGTATGGGAATCCACAGTCGACAGCTGGGCTGAACACCACGGTGATCCAGAAAAACGTACGGCGTGCACAGCAATAACTGCATCAAATGTGCCAGGCTTGCTAAGTACTCCCAGGAGGAGCGCTAGCCGCACCAGCCACTGGCAGCACTTTTCTACATCGTTTCCTCACTGGGAATTTGTTTTCATACAATCAATTTTCGAGGCAGGTTCAACAACAATTTCTGTCTAGATGAGTACTGAAACCCTAACAAATTGCTGGAGACGTGAGATGTGTTCCCAGCTTGATCCACCACGACTGGGACTGCACGGTTTCAGCACATTCTGTTCTTTTTTTTACCTTCTCATCCTTTAATAACACCCAAAAACTATCCAAAGGCTTCGCTTGTGTACCAGCACTGCGTATTTGTTTTTGTTTTTTCAGCACTTTTCATTGGCTTTGACCACAAAACTGGGAGATCGGCCGGACGAGTGTGGGAAACAAGGTGCTTCAAACACAAAGGTAGACATATCTGATGTTGTGCAATGCTTGTTGAGTGTATTTTCACAACATTTTTGGTCGCGAGCAAGAGCATCCATTGTTTATCAAGTGCAGAATTTATTGTAGGCCACTCATATTAAAGGGAAGCTGAAGCACTTTTAAAAGGGTGAAAATAAACGCAAAAAGCAGTTTTTTGGAAGAAAATGGGCACCAGCGTCTCAGGGTGCCGAGCGAACGCCCGGGATCGTCGTGACGTCATCTACGGGGATTTTTGGAGATTTCTGGCCAGTACCGACTCTGTTGCTACGTAGCGCGTTATTTCAGCTGGCTTGAGAACTGCGTTTTGCGAACTATGGATCCGTCACTCACCAAAGCGCGGGCCAAAAAGCAGCAAGCAAAGCAGGACGGCCGACAGACTCTCCATGAATGGCGTCACTTCCGCCAGTTCCCCCTTTCTGCCATCCCCCCATTCGGCGCTTCCAGAAGCAAAGAGGGCATGTTGACGGCGGGTTTTTAACAAGCAATTGCGGCTCACTTTGCGAACAGAATGGAGAAAAAATTTACACACATGATTTTCAAAGTCCCTGCTTCCCAACCACAGCGTTTCATGCAATTTGAAAATCGTTTCAGCTTCCCTTAAAGTTTAATTTGTTGCCACACTGTGTCATTGGCACGATTCTGTCAGTGGTGCATGTTGAAGCACTGCAACTGTTTGGGAGAATTTACACATTCCAAATTCTACTGATTTCTACCGGGTGATGTTATGGTGGGCAGCACAATATTTTGCATCAACTCGAGACGAGAGATTGTGCGCACACAAAGAGTGCAGTGCGACAGGCAAGGCAAAAAGGAAAGAACACTCCGCAACTGAAGTGACTGCGCAGCGTGGAAAACAAACCTAACGGAACTGCACTGCACTTCATAGCTGGCTTTCATACACTTGTTTGTGAGGGGCAATTGGCATGTAAACGGTATGAGTTCTCCCAGACTGCTGCAACGTGATGAATGTGCTCACTTTTGTATAAGGGCATGCCTTTTCTGCTACTGCCACAGAAGTGATCGGAGAGAGCTAACAGAAACTAAAAACAGCCACAAACATGATTGGCCACCTGTGTAACGACTGATGAAAAGAGGCAAATAAGT
Organism: Amblyomma americanum; assembly: GCF_052857255.1. Classification (NCBI taxonomy): domain Eukaryota; kingdom Metazoa; phylum Arthropoda; class Arachnida; order Ixodida; family Ixodidae; genus Amblyomma; species Amblyomma americanum. Next base: position 31,932,224 of record NC_135498.1, on the reverse strand, counting down.
ACCCAAGTGCACTTTTGAAAGTGGCTGGCAATAATTGTAAACGACTTAATTTTCGTGTTTTCCGCAATCGCATGCCACTCGCAAAAAGTTATGCCCGCAAATAATTTTGGCAAAATGTCTACTTATAATCCTGCAAAAAGCCGCTATCCAAGGAGATGCTCCCGTCTTCAATATGTACTTGATAGAATTGAGCGCCACCAGCTACAATTCACTCTTACAGAAAGACAATTACTTTACAATAACTGCTACGAAGTTTCCATTCTGAACAAGAGTTTCTGAGCTGTTAAGAGTTCGCTATAAACTTTAATCAGCCATGCAATGTGAATGCCTTCATCATGCGTACTCTTAACTTTATGCCCACTGCACTTCCGTCTTCCTCCAATGCTTGTTGTATGCGCACTGTATGTTACAGTGTGACAATGGCTTCTGAAAGAGGTACAAGAACGGGCCTCCTATACTTCTGCTTCGTGAAATTTAGTGCCAACGAAATATTCAGAGACTGCGACTTTAACGACATTTGCAATACAATGAGGTCATGAAAAATAAGTTGTTTACAATACTCAAAGTTTAGTGCATCTAAGTGGTGGGAATGGCCAAGAGCATTTTGAAGCAGCTTCCTCGTGTTTTGTAGCAGGAGCCCTTAGTGAGAATGCCATGGCTTTAAAAAAATTATGTGCTCGACGAAGGTTTAAGCTGTGCAGGGGCAGCCATTTTGGCCAGCTTTGCACATTTTTAAAATGCGTCTAAATTTACTTATTGTGGAACAAACTAAACTAAGCCAAATTTTGTACTGTTAACATTAATGCAAATTTTTCTGTGGAAGAAGTTGGACAATGTTGGGAAACGCCATTTTCAGTTGTTTTCTTTGATACCACTTGGGCCTGGTTTCTTTTCTAAAACATGCAAAGGGCTCTGAATGGGGCTTTCAATAAAGTTGTGGTATGCCTAGGATGTTGAAGGACGCTGCTTTACAAATATCCTCCAGCAAGAATTTTTTAATGTGTTTTTTACAGGCAGAGTTATCTGTAGTCAAAATTTGAAATTCAGAATTTTCGCACCTCTCCCTCTCCCCTCTCACACTTTTTGTACCCTGAAAAGTTGGCACAGAAATCCATGGACATGGACGTGGAGCACGTCAAACCCTTTCTCGCGGCTATAATTTTAACTTATCAGACATATGACCATGCTGCACAAAAGGCCTATAAATCTAGCAGGGCCCAAATTTAGCACTATTTGAGCCACTTAAAGGCAATATTTTCTTTGTACGTTGTGAAACAGGACTGGGTCAGATTACGTCAGCCATCTTTCTTGTCACATATCGGAAGAAGGAACTAATCATGCCTCTGCAAATTAGGCGGTAGCAGATGTGCACATTCGGTGGCAGCTCCAGCCTGTTTGCACTGGCCATGGCTGCTGGAATAGTATTTTGGTGCAGCCTTAGCGCACTTCATCAAAAACAAGTAATATGCAGAGCATGTAGCAGGTTTAATGCAACGGCACAGGTATGCGCAATTAGCGCAGCATTCCCACCACTGGCATCTCTAGTTTGAGGATCAAGGGCTTGAAAACTGGACTATTCACCTGTACTTTGTTTTTAAACTGCCCACACCAATTTATGTACTAAAAGCTGCTAAACGTGTCAAGACAGAAAAGGATAGGTAAGCAGTGCGCTGATATTTGCCTTAAGTGCACCTTTGTTCTGATCACCTTGACTTAACGTAGCTGCAGAGAAAGGTGAGAAAAGTATTGAAGCATTTAGTCTTCTACAGAGTGTGACTTTACAGCCACAACTCAGAAAAAGGTTCAGCTTACACAAAAGGCAACCTGGAGCATTGAACACGCCAATAACACTAAACCCTCCGGTACCAGTACAAAGCTGTCAGCCCACTTTAAACACATAAAAATCTCTCTTATGCCACACCATCAAATAACTGCGATATTCAAGGACCCTTCAGCCCACCGCCAACATCTTTTCAAGGCAGCAAGCGAATTGCTCAAGCTTTTGGTAGCAAAGTACAGTGCTGAAGGAGACAGTTTATGATGGTTGAAAGTTGATCGCACAGCTACATCTTCAAGAACAGTCTTCAGCCAGAAAAATGAAAGCCTATAAATATAAAGTTCATGGAATATAGTATAAGTTGATCAGAAAGAAAAGAAGCAAGTACAACTATGTAACAGCTGAATTCATAGCAGATTTCAAGCAGACGATAGTGACAAAAGAATCGCATTAGAGAATTTAAACCAGTGAATATTATTACGCAATGAAAGCCAAATTACAAAGTAGAGCCATATCATACGATCTCACCAGACTCATGTGCAGAAATGCAACCTGAAGGAAGCCAATTTCAATAAAATGTTGCCATAAAAGCACTAAATGTGCTCAGCCACTTATGAGATAGCAGAGACCAATCGAAGAAGAAAAGTAAAAAAAAAATGCAATGCCCACCTGCTGCAGTACCGCGCCAAGATCATTTTGGGAAAAGTCCACTCATACAAATGACTAGGCCAGGTAATAGACTATAGTAAATGTCTCCAAATCTACACCTGAAGTTTAAAAGCTTGTTTCAACTCATGAGTGGCAAAAAGGCAAAGTACTGTCAGGAGTGACGGTGGTGTACACCATGCGGGCTTCAGCCAAGCTGCATCGAAATATCATATCCTGGCCATGCCTGTTTGAGTGCTGTCAGCCTGTGGAGGCTCGCAGTACAATTTAGACCTGCCGCAGTCCAATGTGTTCACAGCAACAAAAAACTTCTGCTCAAGTGAAAAAACTGTAACACTTCATTTTTATGCTATATGCTATAGCTGCAGTCTATTCGAAATGAACCCAAGGAATCTGACAGAGTAGAAACAAGACCAGTAAGAAGATATCCTCCGCGCCGACTTCAGTCATTCTTTTCTAAATGAAGGGATTCTTTTCTAAATGAAGGGAAATAAGGATTAGTAATAAGCTTGTTCATTCCTCCTCTTTTTCGAGCAGGCTGGTGTAGCAAAATAAACCAAGCTTAATATGCTTAAATCAAAGCAGTGTTTTCTACCTAGCAAAAGAAAAGTATTGATTCGCCTTCCACAGCGCGTTGGTGCAGTCAAGTGAACTGGTGCAGGAAGTTGAAATCAGTGCACTGCTTCCGATCCCTTTAGTTGCCTACACAATATAGGAAATGCACACGGGCCCTGTCATGTTGTTTGCATCCATGAGACCATAATTTTGCTTTAACACTGACTGATGCAGATTCAAAATCTCGGGCCACAAGCTTCTTATTGGTTTGGTTTATGGGGGTTTGACGTCCCAAAGCGACTCAGGCTATGAAGGACGCCGTAGTGAAGTCCCCCGGAAATTTCGACCACCTGGGGTTCTTCAATGTGCACTGACATCGCACAGCACACGGGCCTCTAGAATTTCACCTCCATTGAAATTCTACCGCTGCGGCTGGGATCGAACCTGTGTCTTTCGGGCCAGCAGTCGAATGATATAACCACTCAGCCACAGCGGCAGCTCTTCTTTTTGGGAACTAACATTAAATAATGTACTTCTCTAGAACACCAGTATGCTCTCCCTCGAACCTGAGTTACCTGCATCTCTAGAAGCCACTTCCATCCCTAACACAGGCAGCATTCCACATATGCATTGAGATATAATGTGAGTAGCCAAGAAAAGGAAGAGTGGATACGATTCAATGACTATTATTTATACTGTTGCCAGATAATTAGGAGCTGCTTGTCTTTAATAATGTGCAACACGATTCATTTTAATTCTAAAAGTATCCTATTCAGTCCAAGGAATTCAATTCAGAGGATCAGATTTCAATACTCGACACTGGGACCTCCTCCTGAACAATTAATCCTTGTAATAGCCTACACATGCACTAATATACTGATTATGATCCAAATGTTGCTTTCAATGAAATGAAGAAAGATATAAGAGGCTATTTTTAAAGGGGGTGCAGATGTGATATATGTAATGGCTGGCTGCTTAGTTGTGAATACTTCAATGTGAAGTAGCAACAATGACAAGACAAGAAAAGGACGCAAGCATAGGCACTATGATATGGTGGCACATGAAAATCGCACTGCACATGTGCTTTACATCTTTTGATAATAGTTTCCTCACCTATCGTTATATTGTGAAGATTGCAGTGAATCATGCAGAAAGCATGAATTAAGCAGAGACTGCAAGCGAAAAAAAAAATGGGAGCTTTTCTTTGGTTCTTCAATGCTGGTTAGTTGTGACTCAGGAATGAAGGACTACTGCACTGTGGCCACTGTAGCTGCACTGTAGAGCAGCAGCAGCGATAAGTGAATGGAGAGATTATTGTCACCATCCACACGTCTCCACAGCCTGTCGGACAAACAGCTGAACACTGCAGGTAGTAGCGGTATAGTTGAAGGTTAATAGAGCAGCAGCAACTTAAATCATAATGCATCAAATGCAAGGTGGTTATTCACTACCATAAAATATAGTAGAGTGCTAAAATCTAATTCTATCGAATGAAATGAAAGTTCTGGGAATGTTGCAATAGGCTAAAAGGCCATTGCATAACATCATTTATAATATATCTGAAGTGTTATAAGCGCAACTATGTGCTTAATCTTCAAAAGCGCTTAAACAGATTTCAGACACTGCAGGACTAACTATTCCAATGAGTAGTAGCACTGCGACAAAGCATAAAAGCTTCCATTAGATGTTGCAAAAAAAAAATTCTGCAATGATTGGATCAATACTCACTGGCACAATCAGGCCTTGCCATGTAAGAATGTTGCTTTCATCCACCTGGATCTCCCGAAAGGCTCTTGTTCCCGATTTACGGATGTCTGCGAGTTCCTGAAAGACAGAGCGTGTGAAAATCGAGCAGTGATGATGTGTTCAGACAATAAAAGCAACTTATGAAAAGAAGAAAAAAATGCAGACACTCGAAATGATGGGTGCAAAGAAGTGCATTCCCACAAATTTGCCATAGTGGCAAGCCCTGCACTGTACTGAAGCTATTTTCTTCTCCGTTGACTACTTACTATCTATCCAAGTTTATCTGGATATATATATATATAGCCTATCCTCCTACCTGCATCAGCATGTGTATGTAGTGCACACATTCAAACACATGGGTGATCTTTGTATTCCTGGGAAGTCCTACTGTGCAGGCACAAAAGCAAATAATAAACAGGCATGCAAGGCCTACAATGCATTTCTGCATTAAAAAAAAATTAACTGCTGCATACAGGCAGGAGCGACTCCATCCAGAAGGGTCATCTCAAGCGACAGTACATTTTCAGCAGCACAGTGGCAAGATTGACAGGCATTCATGTACGGCAAACCCTGCCTCTGATGTTGAATGCAACTGGCCCAACACATTCAGCTGCAGTAATGCGACAACATTATGGGTCCCTTGTCACAGAAAAACCAATGTTGTTGTTGCTAGCCGTGAGCGAAAAATATTGATGGAAACAAAGAATGAATGAAATTGAGCTGAAAAGAAAATTGGGCTAACTTGTGTTTGCATGTGTTTGCTCACTTCGCATCAAAGGGAAAGATGAGAGCAGAGCTTAACTTTACTCAGTGAACTGGCTCACGTCACTATCAACCTATGAATACACATACCAACAGAAGGTTAATACCACCCACGAGGACACAGAGAAGTCCAAAGTCAGCTTAAATGTGAGTGAAAGGTAAGAGAGGAGACGAGACGAGACAAGCCAGGAGCAACAGCTCTGCTCCGAGTCACGCCGGGCGGCGTTTATATTTAGCGCAGGCTCAACGCCCCCGAAAGCGTCAGCCGCCGGCGATTACCGATCGGATTGCAATGCTTGTAGATGCGAAACGGGAGGAATTCAACGCAAAATTCCGAGTTATGATGCGACGTTTCTTCAGGGTTAAAGAAAATAAAATGGAGAGAAAATTAAATCACATGCAACCGGTTGCCATGAGGATGTCTCAGAAGTACGACTGCCATGCTACATCAAACGGTAGTTCAAGGCTCGCGCTTGCTGCGTATTTTAAAACGACAAGTTATAACGGAGCTTTCAAATAGCCAGAAAGAGCGCAAGTGCATGAATATATCCTCCCAACATCAATGATTTCAGCAGGGAAACCAATGACTGATTTAAAGCGTCTGAGAGGCAAAGTTCACGGCAACTTAGTTTTCTCAATGCGACAGAAAGAAAAGAATCAAGAGCAGCTCAAGGGAATCGCAGTTAAATAAAACAATTTGCGAGATTTCTGAGACAGCTATGACGCTCAAAATGATGCAGCGGGTATTGGAGCAGAGCGATTAATATTATCTGGCACCTTAACAGCTGATGACGTGCAGAAATGTGACGCCTTTCGTGAACACAGAGAGGACGGCAACTCAAACTAAGGCTGAGAAACGTTTTGTTTCAGAGCAGCGGTGCGGCCCACAGCAGCGATAGCGAAGGCTAGGCCTACTTTTTGAGACACCGCGAAGAGGAAACCGGACAAATTGACGCACGACGAACGTCGGAACGAACAGTTTTCACGCAGACACCAGCGCTTTATACAAATGTTGTAAACACGCATGCTGTCGTGGCTTTACGACGCTCAGAAACGTAGTTAGATGGAGGAAAATGACTCACTTTTTGCAGCCGCCTAGTCGCTGCCATTTTCGAACGATCCAGAAGCCGGTGACGCCTGGTGGTGAGTGCAGACAAGATAATTTCAGAAAAATCCAGTGGCCAAGAGGCGACACTCGGAGATCCGTTTTGACAAATTATTCCCAGAAAGAAAGGTCTAAATACGATTTCAGAACAATGGATAAAGCAATTACTTACAGGGATGCACAATGCTGACAGGCGGCCAGACAGCGCCGCAATGCCGCGTGCGCTAAAAGGCGCGACTAATACCAGAATTCTTGTCTTATCAATTCGATTGCGCGCCTTCCGGTAGTTGGAAAAAGGAAAGGACAAAAGAAAGAAGGAGAGAAAACCACAGATACTCTCTGAAGCGTCGTTTGTGATATAAAAATGTAAAAAGAAATCCTCTTGAACCTCTTTGATGAGATACAAATGTGATTTTAAAAAATGTCTGGGGTGTTTAGCAGCAGCTATTTCGCAACTGCCGACCGACCGGCCGCTATGTCACCGCGTTACCGCTATGGTCGCAAGCATGGAAGAAAGAAGCGGTCGCAAGAAATACCTATAGAAAATTTATGGGGGACCGTAGTACCTCACTTTCGTGGCGGGAAATGCGTGTAGATCATCTTATGACTACTCTGCTCTTGTGTCATTCAGGACCTTGGTGAAGCCTCCCCTGATATGCTAGGTTTGCGAAAGAGGCCCTGGTGCTGTATGCCCCTTCAATAGGAGATAATAGAAGTATTATCTGCTTCCGTGATACTTTTAGCGAGGCTGCATTAAGCACGTGTGAGCGGGGCTCCGCTCTGAGCGGCGCTGCCGCGAAGGGGCCTTAGGAACTGAGGTGGCAGTCTGAGCATGTTGGTGTACCTTCGGGATAAATAAACGAACAAACAACATTTATACAGCGCAAATATACATATTATAATAGTCATTATGTGCACTCATACGTATAGGACGGTACAAAAATGTGCTCATAAATGCACACACACACACACACACACACACACACACACACACACACACACACACACACACACACACACACACACACACACACACACACACACACACACACACACACACACACACACACACACACACACACACACACACACACACACACACACACACACACACACACACACACACACACACACACACACACACACACACACTCTCTCTCTCTCTCTCTCTCTCTCTCTCTCTCTCATAACATTCAAAAAACGTGATATTCACATGGAACACTAAATCTTCCTAACGCCCTGATGGAAATGTACAGCGCAAAGCTAGTCCTCGTTTTTGTTTGCGATATACATTTTCATCAGGGCGTTAGGAAGATTTAGTGTTCCATGTGAATATCAGGACTCGTCTTTATTTGCGCTGTACATTTCCATCGGGGCGTTAGGAAGATTTAGTGTTCCATGCGAATATCAGGACTCGTCTTTATTTGCGCTGTACATTTCCATCAGGGCGCTAGGAAGAATTAGTGTTCCATGCGAATATCAGGACTCGTCTTTATATGTCGCTGTACATTTCCATCATGGCGTTAGGAAGATTTAGTGTTCCATGTGAATGTCACGTTTTTTGAATGTAATGAGAGAGAGGGAGAGAGTGCATGTGTGTGTGTGTGTGTGTGCATTTATGAGCACATTTTTGTAGCGTCCTATACGTGTGAGTGCACATAATGACTATTATAATATGTATATTTGCATTGTATAAATGCTGTTTGTTCGTTTATTTATCCCGAAGAGGCACTTTGATTTTAATTTCTCTTTTTTATTCTGTAAGCCGTGTTTCCAGCCTGACTGCCTAGTACCACTCACAAGCCAACTTTGATTGCTTAAGCATGCTGGAAATGCTCTTGTGAAAATACTGATGAGTAAAGCATTATTATTATTAATTAAGCAAGCGGTACCAGTAAGCTTTGGATTCCGAAAGAAAGCTAAGAACATAGAAGCCCGAGGATCATGCGGTTCGGATGACACGAAAGAAGCTTGGACGACTGGGATGGGTGAGTCCGCAGGCTCTAGAGGCGTGTGGCGAAGTGGAGGTTGACTACGGGCCACCGGGCTTTCGGTTTACAATTATGGCCCCTTCGATAATGTTGATTAAAGCACGTACGCCTGGTTCTCATATTTTTGTTATTAGTCACGTACTGTGTCGCTGGCTGGCGGGGTAGGAAGATAAATTAGGAAATTTTGCGGGGTAAGCTGGCCGCAGCAAGTGCTGGACAGGGTTATTGTCTCCCAAAGGGGGAAGTCGCTTGTACAGCAGTGGACATCATTAAGCTACTGATACTGCATGATGAATAATTGCGCCTTACGAATGCAAGTGTCACAATAATAGCAAAAATAACCTTTCGTACCCGCCTTGTGAATCCAAACTCATCACCGCCTCGGCTCCTTCATTTGGACAATTTTACCCTCCTTTCATCAAGAAAGGAACTCCTCCTGCGCCGCACACGTGCTCTCATCCCTCCGTGTGCGGTAACCCTCTCCCGCGGACTTACCCGTGCAGATGAGGTAGCGCTTAGGAGGATCCGGGTCGGGGTTGCCCTCACACCAGCCATCACTCGGAAGTGGCCTCAGTACCGAGAATTGTTTCCTCGGCCAGGTTGTCCGGTGTGTAAACACGAGGACATTGAGGCCGACATTCATCACTTACTGTGGGACTGCCCAGCTCTCAAGCCTACAAGGATCCGGCACCTGATGGTAGCAGGTCTTTCACCGAGCAACTCTGCTTCATACATTGCCTGGACGCAGGGACCGTACCATCGTTCTCTACTGGACTTCCATCAAATCAGCTAACCTTTTTCCATTCATTTAGATCATTCATCACATCTTCACCCATCATTGATGCCCTGGGGCAATAAATTTCGCTTTCAAAAAAAAAAAAACCTTTCGTCGTTTTCGCAGCACGCGCCGCGGCGAGTTCTTTGCAGCACGGAAAGTGCTCACAAGTGCGCATGAAGACCGTGCAGAGGGCTTACTACTCTCAGTTGACAGACTGAAACTGTACACAGCATCTAACCTGAGAAGTGATGCGTATAGTGGGTCGTGACAGAGCTTACCGTTGCTGTTGGTCCTCGAGGACCGTGGTCTGTCGGCAGCGAGCGCAGTTCTTGCGATGTTCTTCGCCGACAAGATCCGTTTCAACAAGGACCACAGGATGACAGGTGGGCGAAGGCCACGAACGGGGAAGACGTCGGTTGAACAACGCCTGCAGGCGGTGCATGGTCGTATGAACGAGACGCATGGTGACTGCCGCCATCCGCACTGCCGGTCTGATATTCTCAAGCCCGACTGACAGCGAGGAGACAGCAGATGCACGAGTTTTTAACTTATATAGGAGGCATTCACGTGACGTCACGGGCGCCATTTTGGCCCCAACCGGATGGATACTGAACAGTAATGGTGAGACAGACAAGATCAAGCAGGTCTTTTTTTTTTTTTGGTACTAATCTTCAACTACATTCTTTCAGCCTGACTTTCTTTTTCGGAGGGTGACCCCAGATCTGTAGGCTTAGAGTCGTTCTTCTTTTGTCAAAGTGGAGTATCTTATTAGTTCCGGGCATAGGAGCCCCGCGAGCGAGGAACCTCTCAACACTGCTGCTGGGTGGAAAAAAAGGAGAGGGAGTGTAGAAGAAAGCACTTCCGGTGCCATGGGAGTGCAGGCGGTCAGAGGGAATGGGGAATGAGGGAGTGTAGAAGAAAGCAGTTCCTGTGCCATGGGAGTGCACGCGGTCAGAGGGAATGGGGAATGAGTCATTCGACCGGGTCGTAGGGCCTGGGTGTTGTTAGGGAAGATGCTGTGCTAGTTTTCTTGGAAGCGGCCAGCCCTTGCTAGTTTTCTTAGAAGCGGCCGGTTTGTATACGCGGGAAGGAGGCAAGGGTGCGGCCCTGCGTCAGCGAACACGACACAATTCCCATCGGGAAAAGAGATAAAAAAAGCCGCAAGATTAGTGTCCATCCTTCCTTGAGTAAGAATGGCAAGTTGAGAGTCGATTGACCAAGCTGGGTTGCCCCTCGCCAGGCAGACGCTTTGTGCAGTCAATGCCAAGCTCACCAATGCAGCCGAAGGCGCGTCGACTGACAGTGCTGTTCGTTTGGACACTGTAAAGCCTTTGGACAGAGCTTGAAAAGGGTGTTTGGTGAAGTCGGTTCTCTCGGATGAAGGGGGCAAAACATTGGGCGTGGTCAAATAAGATCACATCCTCAGTGCTTTTTTTCCTTTGCCATCGTGGATTCGAGTTAAACTACGAAGTATCCGCTACTGTAAGCATGTCTGTAATTTTGTATGGAAAGTGAGGATATTATTTCCTCGCCAGTTCTTAGTTTTGGACTGAGTAATGTGATTCTGGGGCCGTATATGGAAAGGATTCTTTTCCCGACTGATTGTATTTTATATTTTTTTACTTTTTGTCATGTGTTGTGTGCTCGTTATGAACGCTGACGTGACGTACAGGAGACAGCTGTTTAGGGCAAACAGATAGTAAATGAATGGACAGGGGAAATGAATTTTCACATGATACGGCTCATGGTTATGCAAGTTGACTAGCGAACACTCCGTGCCCCCAGGTACCATAGCTTGCAGTCTGATTTCATTTTGTGATTATACCGCCCTATTTCCTTGACTAGATTGCTCTTCACGCGGAGCGTCCCCCAATCCTGCTTTTTTTCTTTTCTTGTTACTAAATACACTTACATTTTTGGCACAATAATATGTTTGCAGTCACGTGCTCGGGTCCCCCCTACAACAGCCAGGCTTGTTACATAAAAAAAATGCATCTATTACAAGAAAAAAATGTGCGTCATATAAACTGGTGTGCTTAACACAAGATCTATAATAACGCCTCTGATATATATATTAAAGTCTTCGTGTTTTTGTTCTTGTATACATCCCTAATTTGATTCGCAGCAGTGCAAATATTTTTTCGCAGTGAAAAAGGGATCGCGTATGCTGTCATTTTCACAGAATTTTTCGCCGGGGCTTATGTACGTTGTTAGGGATTAAGACATGATATTTCTTTTTTTCTCTATTCTTGTTCCCTATTCTTCAGCTTTCAGTTGTACAATACACGCCACTACTCTGAGCTAAGGTCAGGAGGTCGAGAAGGGAAAGAAATACTGAATGAGAGGAAGGGTAGCCCAAACAGAATCCGCTTTGTTAAATTTATTTTAAGAGAGAACCCTGAAGACAAAGGATAGTAAAGGGGAGACATGAAAAACAGCTGTGTGGCGCGCCGTTCAAAGGTGGACTATTAAACAAACTTCGACTATAAATTTAGCGCGGCGAAAAAAATCTATAGCATGACGCGCTGGCACGAATTCGTCGAACTGAGGCGAACTTCGCCAACGTGCGCACAAGAACGAATTCTGCCATTTCTTCTACGCTACAGTTGGAAATGTATCGTGCGTGCCATCAGAAGATTACTGATCCGGAGTTCCCGGGTTCGAACCCGACCGCGGCGGCTGCGTTTTTATGGAGAAAAAACGCTAAGGCGCCCGTGTGCTGTGCGATGTCAAAGATCCCCAGGTGGTCGAAATTATTCCGAAGCCCTCCACTACGGCACCCCTTTCTTCCTTTCTTCTCTCAGTCCCTCCTTTATCCCTTCCCTTACGGCGCGGTTCAGGTGTCCAAAGATATATGAGACAGATTCTGCGCCATTTCCTTTCCCCAAAAAACCAATTATTATTATTATTATTATTATATGTCATCAGAAAAAAAGGAAAGTTTCCCTTTCGCTCATTCTTATCAAGGGATAGCTAGTGAAATTCGAATAATCTGTTCTCTTTCATGTAGTGAAGCTACCTCTTACTACCACTCTTAGCTCACCGTCAAAGAGGAAAGTGAACTTTCAACTTTCAAATAGACCGCGGCGGCTGCGTTTTTATGGAGGAAAAACGCTAAGGCGCCCGTGTGCCGTGCGATGTCAGTGCACGTTAAAGATCCCCAGGTGGTCGAAATTATTCCGGAGCCCTCCACTACGGCACCTCTTCTTCCTTTCTTATTTCACTCCCTCCTTTATCCCTTTCCTTACGGCGCGGTTCAGGTGTCCAACGATATGAGACAGATACTGTGCCACAAAAACCAATTATTATTATTATTATTTTTATTTCATATAGCAAAACAGAAGCCAGCGAGGTCTGGAGAGTAAGCTGAATGGCTGGCGACGTTTAGCCTGTGAACCTTGTGCAACACCTTGTGCAGCTTGGTACGTGTGGGCTTGTATATATACTGCTTCCAAGGAGAGAACATTGATGGCTTAAAATTCCCTGGCGCTGCTCTCAGCTTTTTTCACTCAACCACGCTAGAACTTGTCTATAACAAGTCCGTTATTCTAGTTTCAGGTGGCAGTGGCAGGCATATCAATGAACAGAACACTGATCACGATGCCCCCAGAAAAAACTATCAGAGCGGTTCTCAATGTGTAGCATGATGAATACATCATTATCCTGTCATGCGTAACGTCACTGTACTCGAACCACTCAACCTGGTTCGTTGCATTGACGCCATGCGGGACTTCACAGCGTAAAAAAATCAAAATTAAAATTAAAGAAATGACGCACACACTGTCTCCCATATCTCGGCAACACCCGAACCGCGCCGTAATGGAAGGGATAAGGGAGGGAGTTAAAGAAGAAAGAGGCGCAGTAGTTTATTTATTTACATACCTATAGCACCCTTGCGGGCATTAGTGTAGGGAAAAAAACAATATGAGTGCACAGATGACATAATACAAATTCAGCTGCCAATTGAAATGCATGAAGCAAGCAGTGAAAAAATAAAACGATACGTATACACGTAGTTGCCTTGATATTTGCGTCCCTTAATCACACTGTATCATGGTAAGTGGAAAAACAGGCATGAGAAGTTAAAAGCAATGCTAAAACACATTAAAAAGGAATAATTTTCAGATCCTGGATAAAATACGAAGGGGTCCCGGAAACAATTTCTCCAGGCAGGCTATTCCACTCATGTATTGCCTTAAGGAAGGAGCTGTTCTTAAATAAGTTTATCCGGAAAGCATATTCGCGCACTTTTCTTGAATGGTCCGTTCGTGCAGATACATATGTTGGTTTCTTTAGATATCTATCTTTATCGATGCCTGTTCTAGAGTAAAGGATATTATAAAATAGCGACCAAGCGCAGATTTTTTTCTCGTTTCAAGCAGCGGCCACCACAGGTTTTTGGAAATATAGCGAGATCTTTTCAAAAAGTCATAATTACCTGACACAAAGCGAGCAGCACGTGCCTGCACGCGTTCATGTTTTGCAATGTTGCACTGGGTTGACGGATCCCAAGTACTGCCAGCGTACTCAAGAATGGGACGTACATTTGACAGAAATAATGTTTCCTTTAGCTTAGTTGGTGCCTGATTAAAATTTCGTCTGAGGAAATTTAACGTTCGACTAGCCTTCAGAATTATGTTATGTATATGAGCATTCTATGAGAAATTGGCAGAGAATACAACCCTCAAATATTTGTATTCTCTTGCAACCGACAGGCAGGTTTCATCCATGACATAATTGGTAATCATTGGCTGTTTTTTAGTTGTAAACCTTACGAGATGGCATTTGGATAAATTAAGAGATGCCCCGCCGCGGTGGCTCAGTGGTTAGGGCGCTCGACTACTGATCCGGAGTTCCCGGGTTCGAACCCGACCGCGGCGGCTGCGTTTTTATGGAGGAAAAACGCTAAGGCGCCCGTGTGCTGTGCGATGTCAGTGCACGTTAAAGATCCCCAGGTGGTCGAAATTACTCCGGAGCCCTCCACTACGGTACCTATTCTTCCTTTCTTCTTTCACTCCCTCCTTTATCCCTTCCCTTACGGCGCGGTTCAGGTGTCCAACGATATATGAGACAGATACTGCGCCATTTCCTTTCCCCAAAAAACCAATTAAATTAAGAGACATCTTCCAGGACTGGCACTACAAGAAAGCGGAGTCCAGGTCGTTCTTTAAATGTTGACAGTCTCCCGCACTGGTGATTTCACGGTAGATATAGCAATCATCCACGTACAATCGAACACGGCTGGCGGTAAGGGTCAGTAAGGTCATTGATATAAATCAAGAAAAGTAGAGGGCCCAAAACTGACCTCTGTTGGACACCAGATAATACAGACACACTTGATGAGCCCTCACCGACCAGAACCACGCACTGTTTTCTTTCAGAGAGGTATGCTTGAATCCATGATAAGAGATTGGCCGGTACATTAAGAAGGGATATTTTGTGTAACAGGAGTGCATGACAAACGGAATCAAATGTCTTCCGAAAATCTAAAAATATACAGTCAGCCTGTTTAACTAAGTTAATAAAGGCTGCAATATCGTGAGTAAATTCAATTAATTGCGTACCACAAGAAAACTTACCACTAAGACCATGCTGCGTTGGTGAAAGGAAGTGATTAGTCTGTAGGCGATTAATTAGGTTAGTGTAAATTAAATGCTCTAGTGTTTTACATACTACGCTTTTTATTGAAATAGGTCTGTAGTAACATGTTACGTTAGTGCCATCGCTCTTATGGATCGGAATTGTGCTTGCATTTTTCCATTAAGGGGGTAAAACTTCTTGCTCAAGAGAGGTTTCAAAGAGTAGTACTAAAAACGGAGCAATAGCTAACCCGCAGCTCTTGAGGACAAAATCTGATATGCCATCTGGACCAGGGGCAGAATGTACTACATTAATCTTCTGCAGTAAAGACACGATACCACATTCGGAAAATGATACCTCATTCATTTTTGTTAAGCGGGAAACGCTCTGCGAAGTCGCGTCTGCGGTTGCAGATTGTGAGAAAGCAGATTAAAAAAAAATTCATTAGAACTTTCAGCTTTTGTTTCCTTATCGGCATTGTAGTTTGTACCATCAATAACGTTTGGAATAGCCTGCCTGGTATTTTTTTTGTTTTTGACGTATTTCCACAATTCCTTTGGGTTGGATTTAAGTTTATCGCCTAGATTGGAAAGATACGCATTATGTGCTCTGCGCATCTCTTTTGCGATGACCCTGCTCAGCTATTTCATTTGGGAGCGCAACTTTAGGTCAGGAAACTGACAATATCTATGAAACAATCTATTTTATCTGTTTATCAACGTACGAAGTTCTCTTGTTAGCCATGGCTTATCGCTACGGCGCTTGGCGGAAATGACGCGCGAAGGGATAAACGTTTGTGTTAACGATAGTAGTTTTGTTTTGAATAGATACTACAACTGATTATTATGAAGGCGTGATATGGGATCGGAAGTGGGGAAGAGAAATGCGTCAAGTTCGGCGGACAGTGAGACGTAGTCGCCTTTTTCGTAAAACAACAACTTTCGTGGTTCTGAAGTGCGGCAGGTTTGGGCTGTACAAGATAACTTAGTGACAACAACATCATGATCACTGATCCCGGGAAATGTGGCAACATTTGATATAAGATCACGGTCATTAAAGAAAAATAAATCCAGTACATTTGCGGTAGTACCGCTCGCCCGGGTCGGCGTGTTAACAAACTGTAGCAAATAATAATAATAATAATAATAATAATAATAATAATAATAATAATAATAATAATAATAATAATAATAATAATAATAATAATAATAATAATAATTGGTTTTTGGGGAAAGGAAATGGCGCAGTATCTGTCTCACATCGTTGGACACCTGAACCGCGCCGTAAGGGAAGGGATAAAGGAGGGAATGACAGAAGAAAGGAAGGGAGAGGTGCCGTAGTGGAGGGCTCCGGAATAATTTCGACCACCTGGGGATCTTTAACGTGCACTGACATCGCACAGCACACGGGCGCCTTAGCGTTTTTCCTCCATAAAAACGCAGCCGCCGCAAAGAATGGGTAGTAGCCATTTCCTGGAAAACAACGTGCAGTAAGGGTGCATTGTTAAGTACAGGCTTTAACGAGGATCAATCAATGTTCGGCAGGTTAAAATCACCAGTGAGTATTATATACGTTGTTTGGAAGCTTAACAGCATATTGCTTAACTCAAACAGAGGTTGGGGACTGCCAGAACCGGGTGATCTGTAAAACGAGCCAACTGCAAAAGAGGTGCCGTTTATTAGAAGGATTTTGCCCCACACTGTTTCAGAGGATTCGATTTCAATGTCTATCGGCATGCTAAGTATACTGTCATGGATAAGAACAAATACACCACCGCCGTGCACGTTGCGGTCTTGTCTATAAACGACATAATTGCGCGGAAAGATTCCGTTGTCGTTGATTGTATCGTGCAGCCAAGATTCATTCGAAAGACAACATGCGGCTTCGATGATTCGAGGAGTGAAGCGAATTCTAGTGTTTTATGTTTTAGACTGCGACAATTTACTCTAATAGATACTAGGTCATGAGCATTAGTTCGTCTTATTTTGCGAGATGGTGCATTCTCTAATGACTACGAAGCAAATAGATCCACAGTGTCTGTTTGACTGTTGCATATAAAAATTTGGTGGCGCATTTTCGACTTGTTGAAGTTAATCTTGAAGTCTCCACCCCGCTTCTGAGTAAACTGAAATAGTTTTTGCCTATCAAGTCGTACTTTTCATGAGTATTCCTCACTCAGTGCAAAATCTGTTCCTTTCAGCTTTGAGGCCGCCGACAGAACCCGCTGTTCCTATTTAAGCGATACGAATTTTACAACCAGTGGTCTCTGTTTCATTTGGGAAAAATTAATAATTCTGCGCGCCCTTTCAACGACTTAAGGGCCAATTGTCACGTCCAGTTGTTGCGAGCAGAAAGAAATCACTTTCTGCTCAGAGGTCTCCGGAGTAATTTCGACCACCTGGGAATCTTTAACGTACACTGACATCGCACAGCACACGGGTGCCTTCCGGCGGAGAACCCGCGTAATCTGGCTCAGTAGACGTGCTGGCCAACCAACGTGGCGCGGTGTTGGGCCAATGGCTCAGAACTGGCAAAAGTGCCCAACCTAGCTGTCGACGTAAAATTATACTGCCACTTTGGAGCTCCATTTTTGAAGTCATCATCAAATACTTAATACACAGCGATGTCAATTTGACAGTTCGTCATGCGTAGATAATCTGATTTCCAAGCTTCATATCTGCAGGTTACATCTCCGCTGTAGCAGATTCTTTTGGCGTGGCAGGAGAGCACGGAAGTTCTCAGGTATACGAAGGCGCCGCTCACCTGGAAGACACGTGTAAAAAAAAGGCATTGTGCGCATTTTGAGCTGTACCGTAACGTTGAAAAGTTTCGGTGTTCTCTGAGCCGGAGCCATTAATAATAATAATAATTGTTTTTTGAGGAAAGGAAATGGCGCAGTATCTGTCTCATATATCTTTGGACACCTGAACCGCGCCGTAAGGGAAGGGATAAAGGAGGGAGTGAAAGAAGAAAGGAAGAATAGGTGCCGTAGTGGAGGGCTCCGGCATAATTTCGACCACCTGGTGATCTTTAACGTGCACTGACATCGCACAGCACACGGGCGCCTTGGCGTTTTTCCTCCATAAGAACGCAGCCGCCGCGGTCGAGGGGGGAGTGAAAGAATGAATAAAGAAAGAGGTGCCGTAGTGAAGGGCTCCGGAATAATTTCCACCACCTGGGGATCTTTAACGTGCACTGACATCGCACAGCACACGGGCGCCTTAGTGTTTTGCCTCCATAAAAACGCAGCCGCCGCGGTCGGGTTCGAACCCGGGAACTCCGGATTAGTAGCCGAGCGCCCTAACCACTGACCCACAGAAATGGAAGCTGCAAGAACAGTGTTTCTCTATAGGGCGGCTCACGGATTGCGCAGGTTTAGTTTGCAGTGCTATGATGCCTTGCTTTCGGCTTTGTTATGATTATGTGAGAAGTCACCCATAGGTCATAAGTCACCCATAGGTCATAAGTCACCCATAGTTAGAAGCGCATGCGGTCTTTTTTTTAAACATAATGCGCTCCTCGCAAATTTATTGCATGCTCTTCTGCCGTCGAACTTTATACTGTTGCAAGGGAAAGTCGAAAGGGACTACATTTTTTTTAAGGAAGAAAATAATCGTACACCGGGGAACATTTATTGTTACAGCTGCGTGGCATACTACGGCGCAATACGGCGCATTATACAAGGTGTTTCACCTAAGACTTTACACAGGTTTTAAAAATCGGCTTTATGAGTTCGAAGAACACTTTTTTCAGCATAGCATTTTCAGCGGTGTAGTCCACTGGAATACAGCTATGACGTGGTAACTACGAGGCTGGTTAACTAATACTGAATAGTTAACTTTTTAACTATTGCAGTCAGGTTTATTATTTAGAGGCGTGTAGCCATATCAGTTTTCCAGATTTTTTGAAAACGCTGTTAACCTCGGCTCTGTTCCCCAACAAATTCTGCCTGCATCGCGTCAAAATACATTACATCGGAAGCTTGCAGCTAAAGCTGCCTCTCACGTGCACGTAACCCGTCGAAATAGCCAAATTTTGCTGGACCACAGCGCCGGGAAGGTAACCACGTTCTCGAAGTTCTAAAAAACTGATATGGATATTACTTACGGTGGGCTACACGCCTCTCAGTAATTAAGGAGCCTGATGGTAGTAATTAAAAACATAACTATTCAATATTAGTTAACTAGCCTGCAAGTCAGCACGTCTTAAGCTATAGTCGGATGGACTGCACCGCTGACACTGCTACTCCGAAAAGACGCCCTTATAATTCAAAAAGGCCATTTTTAAGACTTGTGTAAAGACTTAGGTGGAACACCCTATATAGTAGTTTCGTCTATCGGACATAGCGAGCAGTTTTAGTCTTTACGAACAACATGTGTCCGGAGTTGCGTTTCTAGAAGCGACTGCACATGCGCGAACACAAGAGACGGCTTATGTATGTTATATTTTTGTTTTTTTTTTCTTCTTTTGTGATTTCGTCTCGTCGGCGTCTTAGAGGCACCAGGACAAGTGCCATGGACATTTGTGCGAGCAACTTTCCTCAAACGGCAAGCTGCATATCCCAAGTGCTCGCAGCGTATACCGGTGTGCTTTCACTGTCTGAAACAAGGGCTGTTGAGCATCGCTGTTGCATATTTTGTGCCCCTCTTTGGATGTCCTAGCGCAGCGCTTGCTGCACGGCGCCCAAAAGGTACGGCCAGCTGTCCTCCGTACAGGCGCTGCGGTCGTCCTGCTCAATGTTGAGCACGGCGATGCCCAGCAACTTCTTCTTCTTTACCAGCTCAGTCTGCGTAAGAAAACAACAACAACAACAACATGATTAACAGAAGTTTATTCGAGGCCAGAGCAATAGGGCTTCGTGAAAGGCAGCGACTGCTCCGATAGGTGCCCATTGATTGTCCGTATATAGAGTTAGATTGAATCCAAGCACTACAGGTGCAAGGGAAAAGGCTGGGGAAACAGGAAGGGGTAATGGTATAGAGTTACGTGTTTATGGAATCTGTTTCGAGAGTTGAGTTGAGGTGGTAGTAAGCTACTGGAATGATTAACCTTGCGATTATAATGCGTGAAAAATGCTTCACTCTAGCAACACTTAGGTCTGTTCTTCATCTGTCCTGATGCTCGGACAGTTGGGACAGTGAGCCGGAGCTTGTCATCTTAAGCTGGAGAACTTAAGTTGGCAGTGGAGAGTGTTAGTCGTTATGCATTGTCCAACAAGTCGCTGGCGTTGAAATGAAAGCGACAGTTAGCGCCAATAAATCGGGGCCGAACTATTAATGCACCTAAAACGTTACAAAGCGACTGCATGTAGCTCGTGCGGACGCAGCTTTCTTACAATTTTCGTGGCAGAGGAAGAGCTCCAGACCAGGGTTATTTTTTTTTGTTTAACTGCGAAGATTACGAGAAAGCGGTGCAGCTTTCCTTACTAGCCGAATGGCAGCGCTCACGTGGGCGCTGGCGATAATTACTTCATTAATTACTACCGCCATCGTTTATCACCACCGCCAATTAAAGTATGATGTGCATTCAACTGAACTGGTTTTTGGGGAAAGGAAACGGCGCAATATCTGTCTCATATATCGTTGGACACCTGAACCGCACCGTAAAGGAAGGAATAAAGGAAGGAGTGAAAGAAAAGAAAGGAAGAGAGAGGTGCCGTACTGGAGGGCTCCGGAATAATTTCGACCACCTGGGGATCTTTAACGTGCACTGACATCGCACAGCACAGGGGCGCCTTTTGCTTTTAGACTCCATTGAAATGCGGCCGCCGCGATCGGGTTCGATACCGGGAACTCCGGCTTAGCGGAGCGCCCTAACCACTGAGCCACTGCGGCGGGTCAAGTCTGATGTCTCCAATGGATCACTCTGTACAGTCGAGTCCCGCCATGTGCACCGATGTGCACACTCTATCGGCGCGCTGCCAGGAACCTATATTTATTCCGTGCAGCTCTTCGGAGACTGAGCATGGAGAAGTGCAGCGTGCCCGCCGCTGCCGATATACGGAAGTCCGAACTCAAATATGTTCGCGGTACAAAGACCAAATCCTAGAAATGGAAGACTCAGTGGGGGTGGTATTGAAGAAAGGTGATATAAAGTGCGGCGCATATGCGTCTTTGGAAGGACCTGTTGATGCTACGGCTTTGACAGCCCGCTGCATGCAACTCTCCAAACACATTATCTCCGCGTGGCGGGCTCGATGTGTGATGCTCGCAGAGCCGAGTGCCGATGTCGAGCATGTTCTACGTACGCGCGAGATAGCAGACCAAGGAGGAGCTTGCAGCACGTGTTCCGCTCTTGCTACACTGCTATCGCCTTTCCGCTCACACGATAGTGCGCGGCTTGCGTGTATATCCTGTTTTAATGGTGCCAGCGAGCGCAAAGGAAGAGATTTTGCTACTACGTTGGGCAACTGAAAAGCAAGGTTATTCTAGGAGATATCCATACACTAGAATGATTTCTAGCCTTTTTTTTCTTGCTTGAATAATTGGATTTAAAGGGGTACAGACGCAAACTTTAGAGCGAAAAGAAAGATTCTTTTAATTGATGCAAGGAGATGCCTTCTAGCAAGTTTCATTCGCAGACGTTTAGTGCAACATAACTTAATTTCTAAGGTTGTTCGGGAACACAGATCGGCATTTCCAACAGCATCGAGTGACGTCAGCGTGCTCTTGCACCGATTATAGTGACGTCACCGAACCCACAGGAATAATCGATGCTTGCCTGTGAAGCCGACGTCATCAGGAATGTGGGAGCCCAGGTCAGCCGGTCGACCGTGACGTTATGGTGCCCTTCAGCTGGCGCCGACCGGACATGGCGGTACAAAAGTGTTTGTAATTAATTATTCACGCTGCGTACTGAATTTTGAGCTTATGTTCATGATTACTAGGGCCATTAGGCCTCTTTGAAGGCAAAAACAAAACAAAACAAAACACGGACACATCTTTCCACCACTAAAAACTATTAAATGTCCGTTTCTTTTTATTTTTTTTTTGCCTTTAGAGAAGCCTACGACCCAGTTATTGTGAGAACGAACTGAAAACACCAGTGCGCAGCGTTAGTAATTACTTATTAATCATTTTGTACAGAAAGGCCCGGTGGGCGGCGCCAGCGCTGAAGTGCACCATGATATAACGGACGACCGGGCTGGTTATCTGGACTACCACATTCCTGATGACGTCGGCGTCGGTCGGCAAGCATTGCTTCCTGTCAACAACCACTGGGTTCGGTGACGTCACAATATTTGGGGCATTCAGAACTCGTTTACCTTGAGCACGACGGATGTCGGACTCTCGAAACCAATCCATTCTTTCTTGTTGTTGAAGGCTGAATAACACTTGGTTTTATTTTCCAGCTTAAAGGTCCACGCCGCCTTTTCTTGACAAATCTGCGCGTTTTTGCAGGCAGAGAGAAAGAGGACGCACATGTGATACAACTAAACCGAACTCAGATAACAAACGGGAGCAATAAGTTGTTGAACGAGTCTCGTTCGTATTCCATACATCTGTACGGCGCCAATTGGCTCAAGCAGCAATGAATTGTATCAGTTCTATACCCCACCGTCTATGACAATGGGAGGGTCGGAGTTCGAGATAAAGATACGTAGAAATCAGACAGTGACCGCACCGTAATGGCGTCCTCAAAGGCAGCGCAGCGTTTGGTTCAAATACTTGACCGTCTGCAGCTGTCATGACATCTCGGCAGCAGCGGGTCAGTGATTCGTCGGATAGCGCACAGCTCTAGACACCAGATCAGGTTCCTAGCCTGTGCCTCTTCAGCAGACTCGTTCCTTCGACCTCAACCCTGCTTGGGCTTCGCTCGTCCCTAAGAGCACATGCGCCAAGTACAAATGCGTTCGCAGAACATTGTCTTCTTGTCAAGGCTATCTTATAATGGCACAGTCGTCAATAAAAGTTTGTTCTCGTAAGGCTGAACTCGTTTTCTTTTTCTTTGAGTGAGAGATAAAAATCCGTAAAGTCAAAGCTTAAGTACTCCTTAGCTGGTTTGGTGCTATTTTCTAGCATTTGCATATTGAATATTCAATGCTTATGTTCTGCCTCGTTGAGCTCTATAACAATCTTAACGTGTACGCCTACTTCGACTTCGTTCGTCTTAATGCGCATGCTACCCCTTTCCTGCAACGACCTCAAATGTAAGGAAATCATTAAATAAAACCTCATTGTACGTTGAATGTACCAAGGAAAACGCTTTTGCAGTACGACGGGGGTGGCTTTTGTCAATGACAAGATGCGTATATGTGTAACGCCGAAGTCATACTTCGTAACTGAGGCAGCGGACTTTGACTTGTCAGAAAGGCGGACACGAAATGCGGGTGAGCGACTTCCGTTTAAAAATCGAATAGAACTGCATGAGAAGATTAATTACGACACACAACGAAAGCCCTTGTGATGCTCGTGTGTCAGTACATAGCTATGTATTTAATGTCTTAAGGAGTATTTATTAAATGATAACATTAGGAGAATCCATACCCGAAAATTCTGGACAAAAGCATTTTTGAGCGGGAAACCGTTTATGAGCGCAATTTTTTCAAATAATGTAAGATTTCATTATAACAATCAATTTATCCGCAAATCACTCGACGGAACTATTGAATTTTTTTCAATTAACGTTTGTGCTACCGTGAAAAGCGTTCCCTATTGGTTTTCTAAGGCAGTCTTAACTGCTCGATGCGGTAGATGGAAACGAAAGATTTTGCCATATATCAGAAGAATGAACCATTATTTTCAATATTTCCGCAATAGTGTCTTACAGATTTCCAATTTTCAAAATTTTTGTCCGAGGATGTTGGACATATCGGAAAAAAAATGTTTTCTGCCATAAAATTCGCTGATTGCACGAAGGGAAGCGAAGTCCTCAGCCCGGAAGTGACGCCACTTCCGGTTTAATGCTTGTAATGCTGTCTCATATTGCCAACACATCTCTCGGAGTAAACTTAACGGACGGAGAAAGAACGAACGAACTGTCTTACAGTGGCGAGTGGGACATTCTGGGGCGGGACCGACAGGTCGACGAGGTCGCCGACCTCAACCTTGGCGGCGTCAGCGAAGACGTACTTCTTGCCCACCGTCGACACGGTCGGTACCAGCTTGCCGACAAGGTGCGGCATCGGACCCAGGATTTCGTTGAGGACGTCAACCTGCCGACGAGCGCAGCCGACCGCCATTAGCAGGGGCTTTGTAGCGACTGGGAAGGGGCTATAACGGCAATGAAGGTCCGCTCACTCCAACAAAAGATAAGATCGTAGCGACGAGAAGAGTGTGCTCTTTTTAACGTTTGCCCCCAAAAGCGGATTCATATCTGATCCCCCCCCTCCGCATTCACCACACTGACTCCCATTTCTTCCACGGATTCTATCTGGAAAGATACATTTGTTGATAACGCTTGTTATCAACTGTTCCTTGTGAAAAAAAAAAAATGCTTTCCAGTTCTAGAAGTAGCAGCAGTAGCAAAACTGCTGGGGGTTTGTGTGCGCCTGTGTAGGAACCGAAAGAGTGGAACCCACTGACCTCATCAGTTAATAAAAACTAGTGTTGCAAATTTTCCGCCGAGGGGACAGAACGAACGGTTCTTGCGTTTTCGCTTCGGGGTTTATTTGGACAAATCAGCAAACTTTCGCATGTCATGTCAGACGATAGAGATTGTGATTGTGTTTCATGACACATATAAGCTACTAAGGCTATCAAACGCTAAACACAAGGTTAGAGCTGTCTGTTTTTCGGAACAGAACGAAAGCAGTTTTTTTTTTTAAATATCGTAACTGCTTCAGGAGCTTTGGTTCTCTCAAGAATGTGTAACAGAAGAGGGATACGCAGCTCCATTGTCTCCTAAGGGTAATGTAGGGTGGAACGAGGTATGTTCATTATAAAATCGTGAGAAATACTTTTGCCTTAGTTTCTCTAGTTCTGTGCATGCAAATACCCTTCCAAAAATTACTTTAGGCAGTCTACAGGATCTGTATAGACACTGTCTATATTGTCTATAAACTTACTATAGGCAAATCTTATAGTCTACAGACAATACAAATCCTACAGGCAGTCTATAGACAGCATATAGATTTATGGCCACACACTTTCATTAGACTTTTGTCTATAGACAATCTATAGACTATGAATAAGGGAAGACTATGAAGGGAATGTCTATAGGAAGGCAATAGAGTTTATAAGAAGGCTTTAGAACGTATATAGAGCATTTTCATAGGGGTAAGACGTGGTTCGAAGTGATCACTGCTATGCATATCTCTCATGTCCGTTTCTCTTGTTTTGAAAGTATTAAACTGTGTTCAAGATATGTGTTTGGTTTGGTTTATGAGGCTTTAACGTCCCAAAGCGACTCAGGCTTTGAAAGGCGCCGTAGTAAAGGGCTCCGGGAATTTCGACCACCTGGGGTTCTTTAACGTGCACTGACATCGCACAGTACACGGGCCTCTAGAATTTCGCCTCCATCGAAATTCGACCGCCGCGGCCGGGATCGAACCCGCGTCTTTCGGGCCAGCAGACGAGCGCCATAACCACTTAGCCACCGCGGCGGCTAAGATGCGTGTGCTTAACGCAAGGACGATCGACATAAAAGTCACTCCCAAGGAATACTCCTGACGTGCGCATGACTTCCGTTCTGCTAAGACAGACTTCACCAGCGCAGCTGGACACCGAGAGAAAGCGAGTCCACAATGATCGCCGCATTCACCAGCGTTGACAGCACGATGTCGCATCTTCTCCATGTACGGAGCAACTCACAAGCGCATTCAACTTAACACATGGTACGCACCAGGTTCTTGCTCGAGACGTCCATGAAACCGCCCGACTCGTACATGCAAGGCGGGTATGCCCTTCCGTGGACGGCGAAATTATGCGTGCATTCAACATAACACATGGTACGCACCAGTTTCTTGCTCGAGACGTCCATGAAACCGCCCGACTCGTACATGCAAGGCGGGTATGCCCTTCCGTGGACGGCGAAATTATGCGTGCATTCAACATAACACATGGTACGCACCAGGTTCTTGCTCGAGACGTCCATGAAACCGCCCGACTCGTACATGCAAGGCGGGTACGCCCTTCCGTGGACGGCGAAATTATGCGTGCATTCAACATAACACATGGTACGCACCAGGTTCTTGCTCGAGACGTCCATGAAACCGCCCGACTCGTACATGCAAGGCGGGTACGCCCTTCCGTGGACGGCGAAATTATGCGTCTCAACCACGATGACGTCCGTGTATCTGAACGGCAATGACGCAAGTAGAAATCACAGGACAGTTCAGCTTAGCTTCAGTTTTACCACAACTTTTCAAGCTTTTACCCTTTTCTTTCAAAAGCAGTTCGAATACGCACAGCCGCTCACACAGAATAAAAGCCTGAATTGCTGAGGACACAATACCTCATAAGTAGCAACCATTAATGATAGCGCGTTATTTTATGAAATATAATTTAAAATCGACCCGCTAGTTAACACGTCTTCGCGATGTACTAATGTAATGGGAGAATGTCGCTAATATTGGCAACGCAGTGAACAAAAAAAAAACAAACTTTGAATCCCGTATAGGTCGACAAGGGGAAACTCCAAGCTACTAACAGTAAATTACGGCGACCGGTTGAGCACATCACACATCGAAGCCGCGGTAGCGTCGGGAGAAATTCGTCACCGGAGGCGGCTGACTTGCGCCCTGAGCGTGAATTCTGAGGAACGCGCCGATGAACGTTATGAGGAACGCGCGATAGGACACGGGAGACGTTAACGCCTTCGTTTCGTTTTATTAAGCTTCAGCAAATACCTCAACGCCCGCAGCGTTGCCTAATACGTCAAAGGCAGTACCTGCGCAAGTGCACGGCAAGCTTGCGTTGTTATTGCACGAGAAAAAATGCTGTCCATGCTTTTCCCATCATCTGTCGCACTTTTCAACGACATCGAAATCGCGTGCTGCCGCGCTATTTTTCGACGCGTCCGCGAGAACGGTCACCGATGTTCGGCTGCAGGCATCGCTGGCCGCGCGGCGGAGAGGCTGGGGGAAGTTTCGTTTTCACTATTCGAGGCCACGATAGGCGCGGAGATAGTGCGTGCGACGGGGCTCAAGGCTTATCTTCGTATCGGCCTTATATGAGCGTCCTTCAATGGACACTTTCGAAAGGGAAGAGACCGTGAAACCTATACGCAGTGACAGTGCTGGCAAATGCTGCACTTGAGAAAGCTCGAAGGCGGCCGAGATACATCTACCTTGGCCGAGAGGCTAGGCTTTCCGCAGTATGGGGAACTTGCGCTGAAGTTTGCGGTGCCGATTGCGGCGCCATAACACACTGCCTAGCGATAAGAGCAAGCACTTTTGGGTAGTACTCTTAGAACTTTACCGCGCCACCCTCAGGGGCTCATTGGCGTGAGCCTCCGCGCTCTGTCGAAGGCGCACGTGCCGTGCGTCAGCTATCTGGGCTACGCCGAGAGAAGCTAGGCAATGAATGCTGTCAGCCAAACGCGGGTATCTAATCGCGTAGAATGTGTTCTCGCGTTTGCAGCGGCCCAAGCGGCTGACAAAAGCAGTTTTGAGTCACCGAATGGAACAATTGCAGTGCCACCTTGGCAGCGCAGGTTCCCCGTGGCGTCACTGGAGTCGTGCGAAGTGCCCTGTCCGCCACTCGCTTATTGGACATTTTCACCACATAGAGGAGGCGCCTAAATTGATCCGATATGGCGCATTTACGGAGGACTGGGGTAAGCCTATAGGTACAATCGCGCTTGCTGTTAAATTTTACTATAAACGCGCGCTAGTTCCTCGATACTGGGAATCATGCGTGAGCCGGACTGTCTCTATCCTCGATGGTCTGAAACTTTAAAGGAATAAACGAGACCCAAGAAAAAAAATCTCTTGCGTTCGAAAATGACCGAGATGAAAGCAGAGGCGTATAGAGGATGGACGCGCGCTTTGGAGATGACTTAAAATAAGTGGCATTGACAATAAAGACTCGTGTGTACAATGGGTGAATGAAAAGGCTAGAAGCGCCATTTTTATGCATTCAGCGAGGCAGGTAAGCAAGACCCAGCAATACTGTGATGATGTAAAAGTTTTCCAGCCACTATCGCTTGATGTTTAACTGATACAGCTGCGCGATTTCGTGTCTTTTCCTGCTCATAAAATTTATCAACCACGTGTTATTTGGATATGAATCTAGATACCTTATCTTGAGTAGATGTGTAAAGCGAAAACAATGAGGTCATGTTTTCGCGGACAATGTTTTCTCGCAACAGTTAACTGCGCTTTGTAATCTCAGTTTGCTTGCAAGCAGTGGACGGAAGGCATGTAATGAACACCACTATTCCACTATTCGTTTCGTCCGATTATATTCGATTATTGCCACCCGCCTGTATGACTGACTAATTTAAATGACAGCGAGGAAATATAGGGCAAAAACGAAGCGCGAAAAAAAGAAGCAAAATTCGAATGAATTGGAAAGAAATTTTTACATCGCTCTCCTATCGCCCCTCTGGGAATTAGAAAGCAGCATATCTCCATTTGGCGCTTTAAATGTGCCGTTTGGTGGCTGATTAACCATATATATATAACATCGCTTTGTTAATATCGCATAGCTGTCGAGGGTGGTGATAAATCACGGGTGTTGGGAAATAATGAACGAACCGAACTTGGAACAAGGCAGCAATTACTCACTGGCATCCACCCATGCGCAGCCATCCCGTCCCGGTTAGCTCAGTTGGTAGAGCGAGTGCTCCGGTGAAGCAGTGGTCCCGGGTTCGAACCCCGGACCAGGACGATTTTCTCTGTAACTGCGAAGTTTCTGAAAACGTTGGCTGCACTTGGGTGGATGCCAATGAGTAATTACTCCCTTATTACAAATTTACTCCACCTTGGGGGCTTCCCCTAAACATCTGACCGAACCGAACTTGGGTTCGAACGGTTTGATCAACGCTTACCCGGAAAGCCAAATGTCTTTTCATATCTTACGGAACAGAGGTGAAACACGGTGCGCAATTTTTTTCCCTATATCAAAAGACAGTATATGCGCTTTGCCGCTTCGCACCTGCATACCAACGAGTCTGCCGTGAAATTGGAATTGAAATAGTGAATGCATGCGTCTATATACCTACATTCTCATGGCGGTGAAATTGTAGGCGTAGATGACAGTCGGCGAGATGTGCGCTATTATCTTGAAAGCAGCGTCGCCGAACTCCTTGCGCACCGCCTGTAACAGAACGGAATTCACAGTTGTATCATTCACATTTGTATCAGCGCTCCTCCTGTTATGATCGTTTTCTGTTGTCCCCGTCTTGTTTGCGCTTCGACAAATTCTCATGTATAGCCTGATGTTTTGGTTTGGTTTATAGGGGTTTAACGTCCCAAAGCGACTCAGGCTATCAGGGACGCCGTAGTGAAGGGCTCTGGAAATTTCGACTACCTGGGGTTCTTTAACGTTCACTGACATCGCACAGTACACATGCCTCTAGAATTTCGCCTCCATGTATAGCCTGAGTCGCTTTGAGACGCTAAACCCCATAAACCATAAACCTTTATCATTACTAGCTGCTGCCTGCGACGTCATGGCTGACGTTCAGTAAGCTGGCGTTTCGCCAGCTCAGGCGCCAAGGGGTAGCTGACGAAAGGAGTAAATGATGTGGTATGGTGTGGTATGGTGTGGTGTGGTATGGTATGGTATTGTATTGTATGGTATGGTATGGTATGGTATAATATGATATGGTAAGGTATGGTATGGTGTGGTGTGGTATGGTATATATGGGTTAACGTCCCAAAGTGACGCGTGGGCTATGAGGGACATTTTAGTGGAAGACTCCGGGTTTATTTTCACCATCTGAGGTTATTTGACGAGCAATTTAATCGCAGAGTACACGGGCCCCTCCATCGAAATGCGGCCGGGATGCACCCGCAACCTCGTGCTCAGCAGCCGAGCGCCCTGACCACTGAGCCAGCTCGGTGGGTTCGAAGGAACATGAACTTTTTTTAAGTTCATCGTTTTAAATTACGACCCCTGCTCCCAGTTTCTTACAGCAACAAATGTGAAGTCATGTTGCTTGTTTATACGGCGTGGGTGTCGGTGCCGTTGGCGTGACACGACAGGTGCAACGCGCTACGCTGATTGGTCAGAACGGAGTGACGTCCCGATTGAAGTCATGTTGCTACACGCTGACTGGTCACAATGGCAATAACTGACTGGCACGATAATGGTGCAATAACGTGATGTCATTACGCTCTGATTAATGGATCCACCTACATTCATATGGACAGATACGGACGAAGGAAAAAGGACAGGTGCAACGCGCTACGCTGATTGGTCAGAACGGAGTGACGTCCCGATTGAAGTCATGTTGCTACACGCTGACTGGTCACAATGGCAATAACTGACTGGCACGATAATGGTGCAATAACATGATGTCATTACGTTCTGATTAATGGATCCACCTACATTCATATGGACAGATACGGACGGAGGAAAAAGAGACGTTGTGTAACCATGCGTAATTATAGCGCCGAGAGTTACCGAACACTCCGGCAGGCATCAACATTTCACATAACTACAGCTGTTGGTGAATTTAGCATGATCACAATGGTGAATATCGCCGTTGTGTGCGGACCTCAAACTGCAAGTTCCGCAGGTTCAGCAAGAATGATCCGCAAGCCTCAAGCGGCACGGAAAGTAAAACAACCGCTCATTGGGCCATAACCAAGATGTGCTGCGACTTGCCTGAGTGTTGTTTGCAAGCAGCGAGAATTACGCCGCTGTATGTACGTATCCACGCGTGTGCGCTTAGAATCCTTCTGCTAAAGTGCATTTATATTTGTTTCTGGGCGCAGGCTTTCTGTCCTTTAAAGACAGTGTGCCGAACTGCCAAGAGCAAG
Source organism: Amblyomma americanum (assembly GCF_052857255.1). Taxonomy (NCBI): domain Eukaryota; kingdom Metazoa; phylum Arthropoda; class Arachnida; order Ixodida; family Ixodidae; genus Amblyomma; species Amblyomma americanum. The sequence goes on along the minus strand of NC_135498.1, from coordinate 31,901,393 downwards.
TGTATACAAAATACTTGTTTATCTGCACGAGCGCGTAAAGTTTGCGCAAGCAGCTGTGATACTGAGAAAGATTTTTCAAAACATCGCAAACAAATACATTCTTTACAGTGTAGCCTGTGGGCTGAGCCTGAAGCGGTCCACTCGCAGCAGTTCTTGAAAGGCGATTAGTTGTTCCAATTTCTTCCAATAAGCCACTCGTGTCACTTCAAGGTAAAGATTTTCCCACAGAACACCATCTACATGAGATAAATGCCTTCTTCTTCAAGAATCTAAAATGTGTGGCTGGGCTGCGAACTTACGATGAAACTGGAAGACAAATGCTGCGCCCTTCACTGCGACGCACACACACTGCGCAGTGTTGGGGGTATCAAGGCAACCCCGACTTCCGAGGTTCCTTCGGGTGTGAGTATGAGCATTTCGCTGCTCACCCGGTATAAGGCTATCTCCTTTTGGGCGTCGACGGTCGTCCAGATGAACGCGGCGCCGTCCCACTCAGCGTAGCTGGTATGCAACGTCTGGGTGATGTGCGCCACTCGAAGGTCCGCCGCGCCCCCGGAAGGTGGCGCCTGGAAGCGCAGGCCGCACAGCACCTTCAGGTCCGTCGCGCGCTTCAGCTCCAGCCAGTCCTGGACGGTGTCCACTGCGAGAGAGCGGCGGTGTAGGCGGAGTTTAATTACGATTGACCAGGAAGGAGGAAAGTGCTGGCCCAGTACGCCCGTTTGCAGAGCAACCAGGAATTCAAAAGGCCTGGACTTTCGCGGCACTGGAAACATGCAATCGGCCTGGACTTTCGCGGCACTGGAAACATGCAATCGGATGTTTTCAACCAAGTGGCCGGGAAACTGGCTGAAAAGTAGCTGCAGGCCAGCGAAACTTCGGAACCGGTGCATATCATGTGATATGAACTGCCTGTTTGATCAGGTGCCGATGTATTCGAATAGTAGACTGATTGCGTGGCCATCCGTAAAGTCGCCAAGGGGTTCATGTCTGTCTGTCTGTCTGTCTGTCTGTCTGTCTGTCTGTCTGTCTGTCTGTCTGTCTGTCTGTCTGTCTGTCTGTCTGTCTGTCTGTCTGTCTGTCTGTCTGTCTGCCTGCCTGCCTGCCTGCCTGCCTGCCTGCCTGTTCTGGTCTGTTCAGTTCTGCTCAGTTCTGTTCTGTTCTGTCCTGTCCTGTCCTGTCCTGTTCTGTCCTGTTCTGTCCTGTCCTGTTCTGTCCTGTTCTGTTCTGTCCTGTTCTGTCCTGTTCTGTTCTGTTCTGTTCTGTCCTGTTCTGTCCTGTTCTGTTCTGTTCTGTCCTGTCCTGTCCTGTCCTGTTCTGTTCTGTTCTGTTCTGTTCTGTTCTGTTCTGTTCTGTCCTGTCCTGTCCTGTCCTGTTCTGTTCTGTTCTGTCCTGTTCTGTTCTGTTCTGTCCTGTCCTGTCCTGTCCTGTTATGTTCTGTTCTGTTCTCTGTCCTGTCCTGTTCTGTTCTGTTCTGTTCTCTGTCCTGTTCTGTTCTGTTGTTCTGTTCTGTTCTGTGGTGTTCTGCTCTGTAGTGTTCTGTTCTGCGCTGTCTGTCTAGTGACACAAACACACGATTACAACTCCCATCTATGCCTGCTATCTACTGAGTGCCACGCCGACTCTTTGCTGCAATCGAGATCTTTTTGATCTCAGCCACTATGAAACATCCCGTAGAGGGCACCTGACTGTTAAGCCACTCGCGGCATCCCAGTGAACAAGAACAGCCTAGTACTGCATACTCACTGTGGCGAAAGAAATATTACGAGGCGCCACTTTAGTATAGCTGACTTCCCAGACCATATAGGCGGCGCCCTATATGGCTAGGATTTAGACAACTGTGCCGTTGTCCTTCAGAATCAGCGACCCAGTTCCTAGCAATTTCCCCGCTCTCAGCGTGACTCCTACCGGGCGCCGGTCCGGTGCCGGTTCTCTGCTTGATGTTCCCCTGGCCGTCGACCTCGAGGCCGTCGTAGATGAAGTAGGAGCAGCACTCGACGCACAGATCGGAGCGCGTAAAGGGGGGCGAGAACGCTGTGCTCATTGTCGGATCGAAGTAGCACAGCACCATGGGACTTGGCGTCGGAGTTGCCACTGCGTTCACCATGCAAGCGTAGTCATGTACGAGTTCTTATCAGGTCATGTCAATGTGCGGATTGAACACGCTGCGCTAGTAATACGATAAGACAGCCAATATTCAGGCGGCGAGATTTTATTTGAAAGAACAATATGCGTAAAATCCTCAGAAACAAGTGTAGAGCCCATCTTGAGTACGTTGCAGTAGGGGCCAGAATTAAAAGAAGGGTGGGGAGGTGACGCGATGAGCGAGATATTTTCCATTAGAAAACTTCATTGCCCAACCCGGACTGGTCTATATTGGAGGATGCTTCAGTTCGCAGAATTCCATTGCTATTTAGGGCAACTCCTCCAGTGCTTCCGCATTAACCTCTTGGCTATTGACAATGCTGGGCCAGGTGATCCGGAAGCAGGCACTCTCGAAAATGTTCCCTGAGTGGCCGTGTGGTCCATTTGTACTTGGGGGACGTTGAAAGACCGCTCAGGGTAATGTGCGCCGTGGGATGATCACCTGATTCAGGCGGCCGACTCTGTGGCTATGTATAGGAGGGCGACTGGTTTGAGGGACCAATTGTGACTGTGCACCTCGCCTCTTCTCTCTTTTCCTTCTTAATCCCGTCATCCCTCTTCAACTGTGCAGGGTAGCCAACCAGATACCTCTTCCGGATAACATCCCAGCCTTCCCTCTGCCTCTTTATATATATCTCTATCGCTTTCTAGGGGGGCCTGTGGTAAACAATATGACATGGGAAGGGTAGGCCCAGTAGGGTACCACTGTCACATTTTCGTTTTAGGGGAGAGTGAAACAGTTGTGGGTGTTTTATGCACGACACAAGAGTAGAGAGCGTGGTTTGAAGCGTAGACACTTACGCGTTGTACGGTCACCTGTAAAATGAAGAAGTATAATGAAGCGCAAGTGTGCATGTTTAAAGAAATATATAAGAATACATGTCTAAGATTTTGGCATACCGCAAGAGAGTTGCCATAGGATCATCTAAATACGAAAGTAGCCCGTGCACTCCGTCACAAATAGATTACAGTCATTCCCCCATAAACCATAAACCATCATTTTCAATCTCTCGATGGCCAAAAGCAATGTAGACATTCATCTAACAGTTAGTGGGTGCCGCGCCAACTGACGCTCCTCTGCTCTCAGTCCGCTTCTCAATTTGCGTTCCGCTCCCTTTGCTCTGCCCTCATTTACCAGCGCGTTCGCAAGCGCCGCGAGAAACCAGCACAGTGGCGTCATCTGCCGCGCCTACAGGTATGTACCTTTTGTCGCTGTAGTTGCTCTGCTATAAACAGAGGGGACGCCACATATCAGTCGATCACACGACTTATGCGGCGGGCCGTGTGTCTAAAAAATTTGCGGTTGTACCCAACAAACTCATCTCATCAGAAAGCATTCGGCAAGATCTTTATTTAGAACGGTATGCGTCGGTATCTGGTATCCCTCACCGTCTACGCATGTTTTAGAGTGACATGTTTTCATGAATGACCCTTGGACGTCCTTGAGAAGAAGAGGGAGGTTAAAATCGCACTTGCAACAGATTACTGAACATTATTCCGGAGGCTACGGCTGACGACGACGAACCGGATGCCGAGTCTACGGAGACGCTATATAGCGGTCATTTGCAGCATATATGTTGGTCATGATAGGAGACGCTCCTCATCAGTAGAGCACGGTTTCTGGTGATGAAACCAGGATGCAATAAAGAACACATGCTCGGACAGAAGTGGTATGGAACTGCACTTATGTACACAGAAACCAATGCGAGGTCAGATATAAAGAAAAACCACTCACTTGGCGAGAGAGAGATAACGTATGCGAGGACAGCAATGAGCACGAGCAGCACGAGGAAGCCGCTGAAGATGGCGTACACCATGTATGTGAACGGCGGCACTGACAGTTCCTCCCTGCGGCAGAGAACAGGCGGCGCTCGTCTCTTGATGCTTAAATCTTAATGTGTAAACATTAAATGTTCGGATGGGCAAAGCAGTAAAAGTTCACTTAGACCGTTGGCGCCTATAAAATATCTAAGGATCAATATTTCCTGATTCGTCTAGTGCCCACCCCACTCTTGGCCAATTGTGCAAACGCCGCTTCATACACGTACCCACAAAAGCCACAAAGTGGTCTGCAAGCGCGGGATGACATCTGTCGATGCGTGCAGTTCCAATCACAATCCTAAATTGGAATCGGTGTGGTCAGAAGAAGGTGGTTGAAGCGAGGGGTCGGGAAGAGGGTTCGGCGGGCGAGTAGCTATTGGCAGTGTTCAAGCTTTTGCACACGCCCCGGCTTGTGCAAGTAGGCGTACACAGTCGAGACCGCGCAGAGGAGGCAAGGTTGACATCTGGAGCTGGACAGCATGTCATATACATTGCGACGAAAGCAGTTATGTGAACTGTTCACGTGTGCATAACGAGGTAGTGAGAATGTAACCTCCCGCACTCGAAGCCACCATGACGTGCTTAAAGAAAGGGAAAGAATGCGTCGAGCACTGCGTACAAGGTCGGACACCCAACTGTCGTAACTCACAGTGCGCGCCAAAAATACCCTAGGAACTTTTCCACAACGTTATACATTGCTAAAAAAAAGCACTACCGCACTACCAGGAATTCGCGACAGCCCCCAGCCAGTTCCACTAATCCTAGCGGCCTATAACGGCCTGTTCCGCATACCACTCGGCCGCTCTCTTTCTTACGCCACGGATGATGTCAACGCGCTATTCTTGAATGTTCAAGCCATGCGCCACGTCGTGGCAGCAAAGTGAACTAGAAGCACTTTTCTCCAATTCCTGATAATAGGAACAACACAGGGTCTGAGGCGTATGGAAGGGACACCCGAACGTTTTATTGAAGGACTCACGCATCGATGTATGACGGCGGTGTCGCTCCCTCGAATTCTTCGGGCATACTGACGGTGCGCTGGTACCATGGCTCCTCTTCGTCCGGAAATATGATTTCACTGCAATTGGAGATTAATGGGAGATGACATGGTACTGCAGTGGATTTTAGTCTGGCCGATGGTGGGAATGATGATGACGACTGCCTATAGTTGAGCACTACCTGGTGTGTGCAGCCGCGGCGCAAAAATATGAAGAGCTTTAGCGTAACAAACCTACGAAATAAAGTTGTACTGTTACTTCACAAAGCGCGAACAATCCTGCTTTACCTTTACTTCGGTGCCATGTATTTTGAAAACGTTGCGTTACTTTACGTGAAACAACCCGAGCATGTTGCACGAATATGTAGCAGTGACACTATACTTATAACTAGAAGCCGTTCAGTTTCCAACTTGAATGGTTTTGAGAAAAAAAGTCGCCATCGTAGAAAAAAAAGCTATAACTGAGCTGGCGCACCCAAGCGAGAAAGAAATTGCATACCCGGCTAGGACGGCCTCTGCTGGCGTCAGTTTCAGTGGTGGTTCCGGAGGTCTGCCGTCCTTTGAGACACCTATCTGCAGTGCCCTGCGTACGCACAAGTGCGAGTCCATCGGGGGAAAAAAAGTAGAAAACGTTTTAAACACCCAAGAACGCTGGTATCAAAGCTCACCTGCTGCCCAGTGATAGTGCGACCCTCGTGGACATGTACAATTGAGAGCCGTATGGAACGAGGGGAAGGCGCTCATGTGGGGATCAAGTCAATTTACTCATGCATTCTGGGGTGTGGAACAATTAAGGTCGCTTTCAGTTTTTATACGTTTTATACATAATACGCAGATACATATCCTTGGTGTGGTGGTGTTCCCACATTCCCACAGATTACACGGATATGTGCAGCTTAAATCCCAACAGCTTGAAGCTGCTCAATACGGTGCTGGAGCAGTAGAAGGGTGACGCTAGCCAGCGGCACCCTGGGAGGCCAGGAGGCGCTAGTTGCCATCGCCAAACTGTTGGCGGAAGCTACTGGAGGACTGGACTGAGAACCCTACCCGCAGTCTGCTCCGGTCTCCTTTTTTACAATAAAAGTACATTCTCTCTCTCCCTCGCTCTCTTAGCTTTTGCTCCGTCAGAAGTCTGGGAGCTTTCCACATTTCGTTCCAGGAATAATGCTTGCACTAAGCGACCCTCACTAGAGCAGCAGAACGCCATAGCGGTAGAACGCCATAGAGATACAATGCCATAGCGGCAGAACGGCACAACGGCAGAACGCCATGGCAGCAGAACATCATTTTAGCAGAGCACCATATTACACGGTCACAACGTGCAATGACCCTCCGCGCGCGCATTGGCTGCGTGTGGCCCGGGGAACGACGGGTGAGTCACAGAATCGCGACGAGTGATGTGTGTGACGGATGCGGTGCAGTGGAAACACTAGAACACCTGCTACTTCACTGTACCGCGTTCGCCGATGCTCGTCGCGATATGCCCGCGGCCTATAGGGCGCAGGGCATATTACCAGACTCCATCAAGGCGCTATTGTGGCCGCAGGGCAGTGCGCGCACTCGTGAGCGAACTTTGGTGAGCCTCTGTGCATTCCTCGAACACACGGGCTTGACGTCCCGTTTGTTCTTCGTCAGGTAGTTAGTTACGCGCAGTGACTGAACGCTCCGCTAGCTCTACCTTGAACGATTAATAACTGGACGCCCCACTCCAGTTGTAACCAACACAGTGCTGTGTGCGTGTGTGATTTAATTCCTCTAAAATGAACTAATCACGCGCACAACATGGACACATTTCTTATTGTGTAAATAGTTTGTACTTATTACTTCTCCCCCTATCCTCTCTTCCTGCAACCTCACCCCTTTCATTTCATTTCTCCATTCTGCCTGCTATCCTTTATTTCCGCTGCCCCAGCTCAGGTGCTTCAGTATCGATGGCAGATGCCGGGGCTAGCAAAAATCTTTTCCTTCCTTTTTACTATTATTTTTAATAAAACCACTACCACCACCACCAGAGCACCATAGCAGCACTTGTAGAACCGCGAAGGGGCAGCAGAGGGCAGCAGCAGCACACACAAGTAGCGTTACAGCGTACTTAAGTGTGCTGTCTGCGCGCTGTTCTATGGGCGATGGAAAACCAACTCGACCAACCAATCTCAAGCGACTTGAATGGAACTACATCGCAGGAGAACGCCATAGCCGCTGAGCTGCCGGAGCAGGCTCAGATTGCGCCATGAAATGCAGGGATGTCAGGAAAGTACGCACAGCAAGAGGCTGGCTTTATCGTTTACTGAGCCGTGCTTTCTGATGCTTAAAAACGCCTATAACGCATGCGCATGTCGACCGCTTTCTACTTGTTTGCATGCTCACCCCTTCTTGTCGACAAATATATCTTTGGGGGTGTCCTGGCTTTGTGGTCCGCTCCTACGGTGCAAGGAGGTAAAGAGCGCCACCCTCAGTAAAAACGAAAAATCAAGAAAAGCAAGCAGACTCATCATACTTTATAAAATAAAGTGGGCTTACACTACAGGCGAAGAGTTAGGGCTGTTCAGCAGCTCATCCATTCTTCCTCCGCCTCTTCTTCTTCTAGCAGAGCAGCATACACGGGAACCGACAACGCTATTTTTCTTTCTCTTTAGATTATCTGGCTGGAGCCAGAGGAGAAATACTGAGGTGTGCTTCGAAATGAACAAAGGCAAGGAAAAAAAATCGGAAGAGACTCTTATGACTGCTTACGTGTGGGAATGCAAAGCATGTCGTGGACGCAAGACTTTTGGTTACGGTTTACGAGCTGAGTTTATTTTAGACCCGCCGCGGTGGCTCAGTGGTTAGGGCGCTCGGCTACTGATCCGGAGTTCCCGGGTTCGAACCCGACCGCGGCGGCTGCGTTTTTATGGAGGAAAAACGCTAAGGCGCCCGTGTGCTGTGCGATGTCAGTGCACGTTAAAGATCCCCAGGTGGTCGAAATTATTCCGGAGCCCTCCACTACGGCACCTCTTTCTCCCTTTCTTCATTCACTCCCTCCTTTATCCCTTTCCTTACGGCGCGGTTGAGGTGTCCAACGATATATGAGACAGATACTGCGCCATTTACTTTCCCCCAAAACCAAATATTATTATTATTATTAGTTTATTTTAGACGACTAATATATATTTTTTCGAAGTATGAAACCACCAAAACACGCACGCGCGTATGACACCACCCAGAAGGCTGTAGACGAACGGTTGCATCACAATTTTCATACGAAAGTCCGCCTGGAAGGCATACAATTGAAGGTGCACATGTCGTTGGTTCGAATCCCTGTCGCAATCTAACCCCCAGATTGACTAGCAGATGTAAGTTATATGCAATGCGAAATCCTATGACACCACCCGGAATGCATGTACGGCAAACGGTTGCGTCAAAATTTTGGTATGAATGTTGGGAAGTCTTGCGCCAATGGAGGTCGTCCAGTGGCGAGTACATATATACGAACAAGGTATATATTATACCGCGCGTCTTTTCTATCCTGTCTTTCTATCCCATCTTTGAACTCCTACTATCTGCACGTGGTAGCGATTGTGGCTCGGTTTGAGCCAGTGAGCAGGCCTGTACATAGAGGTGCTGCGGTGCTACCAATACCTGATACTTGATTTAATATCTGCTGCTGGTCCTTGGACCCAAGATACTAAACTTATTTTTGGAATATGGCGGAGTGCTAGACGCACTCTGGCACGGGTCCGCCCGGTATTGCACTGCCTCCGGGATCGGCCCGGGGCCTATGGGCCTATTAGCGCGAGGCGCCTTTTCTTTCTATCTTTCCCTCCTACCTTAAAGTCCTACTTTCAGCCCGAGGCCGCGAGCGTGGCTCGGTTTGAGCCAGTAGGCAGGCCCGTGCTCTTTCCTTTTCCTACTTCATTAAGCAACATCAGTAATAATAATAATAATAATAATAATAATAATAATAATAATAATAATAATAATAATAATAATAATAATAATAATAATTCGTTTTTGGGGGAAAGGAAATGGCGCAGTATCTGTCTGATATATCGTTGGACACCTGAACCGCGCCTTAAGGGAAGGGTAAAGGAGGGAGTGAAAGAAGAAAGGGAGAGAGAGGTGCCGTAGTGGAGGGCTCCGGAATAATTTCGACCACCTGGGGATCTTTAACGTGCACTGACATCGCACAGCACACGGGCGCCTTAGCGTTTTTCCTCCATAAAAACGCAGCCGCCGCGGTCGGGTTCGAACCCGGGAACTCCGGATCAGTAGTCGAGCGCCCTAACCACTGAGCCACCGCGGCGGGTCCAACATCAGTCAGTAATAGGACTTTCGGAAGTGGCGGTGCTCGGCTTTTTGAGCACAACTTTACGTTAAAGAACTGCACGTTAAACGTTAAAGAACTGCACGTTAAAGAACCCCAGGTGGTCGAAATTTCCGGAGCTTTCACAAATCACAAATAAATTTTCGTAATGGGACCAGTAATGCTTTCGTATCAAAATCGCGGAGATGTTACCGAATGATACCACAAATTTTCAAGCGATAACTACAAAGGAGACCTTCTCCATTTTATAAAGGGCAGCCATCGGCATCGTAGTACGTCGTAACCGAAAACTCCTATGTTCTCTTGCAGTAAAGGGTTACTCCTCCTCTATAATTGCCTCGTGCCTAATTGTAAAGAATTTGAATTTATTTTTTGTTTTCAAATTGAGTTTGGAGTAGAGGACTGCGTTTAGTTTTGAAGAAATTGACGGCATGACAATAACTTGGAACTGGGAAAAACTACCCAATTCGCTTCAGAAAGAAATGCTTCTAAGGGAGCCGCCGATCGTTCCGAGATCACACCCTGCCGTTTGATCTAGTGCTCCCTTCCAGCATCTAACTCTAATATCCAAATGGTGTTCGCAAAATATGGCTATATTAGTGGCCTTATCAAGGCAGGGAGAGGTGACAAACACTGACCCCTCCTACTCCTCGTTAGCCCCTCCAATGGCCATGCGCCTTCTTTGCCTAGCAAAGAACTTTCAACTCAACTTTAAGACAGTGAGCGTTGCCTAGACACACTATATATCGAATCCATAGAGAGCGCGGGGTTTATGCCTGACTTTTCTATCCCTATTTTTTTTTAACCCCTTCGTTTTCTCCCTAACTGCTTGTTTGGAGTACGGTACCCTGATACTTATATCGCAAACAAGTGGACATAAGCTTCGTATGCGGCAAACTCGGACATCGTGCGGACGTTTGCCCCGAGCCGGGATCCACCGAATGCAGGGGCTGCGGAATTCCTAACCCCACCCCATCCCACGTGTGTGATAATAATAATAATATTAATTGGATTTGGGGGAAAGGAAATGGCGCAGTATCTGTCTCTTATATCGTTGGACAGCTGAACCGCGCCGTAAGGGAAGGGATAAAGGAGGGAGTGACAGAAGAAAGGAAGAATGAGGTGCCGTAGTGGAGGGCTCCGGAATAATTTCGGCCACCGGCACGCAGCCGCTCCAGCTCTCGATCGAGGAGCCGACCACCTGCGAGGACAAGCAGGGTCAACGTTTCAACGGAAAACTACGAAGAAAACTTGCCGAACTCAACAAGACCATTGAAGAATACTGCGTGGTTCTCTCCCGACAGCAATGGGACGAAGTCTGTAACTCCCTCAACAGGCAAATACACAGCGGGAGTGGGCGGGTGCAACGAATCAGGCTAAGCAAATTAGTGCACCGTGCGATGCAAAGCAGTACTGCCGAAGCACATCTGGATGACCTTGCCAAACGGTACTTACCGCCTAAATCGGGGCAACCTAGTAACTTACAAAGGACGAACTATGACGGTGCCCCAAACTCAGAGCTAGATAAGGACTTCACAGAAAGCGAAGTACGCTTCGCAATTCACGAACTCAACAGTAACTCTGCGGCAGGCCCCAATGGTATCACAAATCGGGCTCTCCGAAATTTAGAGGACAACTCGGTCACGTTCCTAACGCAACAAATCAACGAAGCCTGGAAAATCGGCCATTTACCTGCAGAGTGGAAACATGCCGACATGGTCCTCATCGCAAAACCGGGCAAGTCGCTGGGCCTACCAAACCTAATGCCAATCTCACTAACGTCTTGCCTAGGAAAGCTAGCCGAACACGTCATCCTGAATAGAGTATCGGAATACGTAGAAGGAAGGGAGTACTTCCCCTACAATATGATTGGCTTTAGGCCGGGCCTCTCAAAGCAAGACGCTGTGCTACGAATCAAGAAAAGTCTGCTGGATCGCCCCACACGAGACACCAAGGCGCTACTCGGACTCGACGTGGAGCACGCTTTTTACAACATCCACCACCAAGCCATTCTCAAAGTCATATCTGACCGCAATATTGGAACACGCTTCTACCACTACGTCAAGGCGTTTCTGGAGGATCGAACGGCCACTCTCCGGATAGGCGAGCACGTCTCGGAGACGTCCCGGTGGCAGCGATGCGCAATTGGAAGCTCGCATGCAAGAAGCCATCGCAGTTACCGAGGCCCATCTCCCCCCAATGGGACTTCGCTGCTCTTCTAGAAAACCCGAGCTGCTCATCTACCACACCCCAAGACCAGGGCGCCCGTCCAACGACTGGCGCAAACACCACACTCCGTGCATAGAGTTACACAACATGGGCGGACATCGCATACCTACGGTTGACAAAATACGAATTCTAGGACTAATCATCCAAAGAAACGACTCCAACTGGTCGATGCTGGACAGCATCACGATCAAGATTGCGAACGCGATCCGAATGTTCCGGCGCATCATGAATAGACACAGGGGACTGAGCGTGGACAACGCCATTAGAATGGTCCACGCTTTTGTACTCTGCTCACATCACATACGTGGCTGCGATGCTTAACTGGAAAAAAGAACATCGGAAAAGGCTCGAAGTACACATACGCCGAGCTTTCAAGACAGCGTTGGGGCTCCCCGATAATGCCTCCACTGATCTACTCTTACAGCTAGGATACCCTTGACGAAATCATCGAGGCTCAGCACACGGCACAGATCGCACGCCTATCAAGCACCAAAGCGGGCCGAGAGATTCTCGTCAAGCTCGGCCTGAACACCATAGCAGAAAGGGACAACGTCCTGCAGCTACCTACAGTCATGCGAGAAGCAATTAAAGTGCTCCCGTTCCCAAGAAATGTACACCCGGTCCACAATCAAGGACGAAGACATGCCCGCGCCAAATCCCTCGCTGTGGACGCGGCAAGGTTTCCAGACGAGACAGCTTTCGTGGATGCAGCCTACATACCGGGAAAGCATGCCCACTCGGTAGCGGTAATCGACGGACACGGGCGATCGCGCAACTCACTCACGCTTTACACCAAGAAGCCAGAGGTAGCTGAACAAGCAGTGATAGCGCTAGCTCTCAAAGACTCGAGCTTCACAACTGTCTACAGCGACTCTAGAGCAGCCACACGAGCTTTCGCCAAGGACGGAAAAGACACGACGACGCTACGAATCTTAGGCGGAAGTAACATCACCGATCACTCCATCGTATGGTTCCCCGCACACATGGGTAGCTTAGGGGCGGTCTGCGGAATCTCAACGAGATAGCACACGAGGCGGCGCGAGGACTCATCGACCGCGTCCCTCCGGTTTCCTCCGCTACCCCACACATCGAGTACAGGGATCAGTTATTCACGTACAACGAGCTCACTAAACACTTTTATTTAGGCAGACGAGAGTTTCCTCTCCCGGATAAGCAATTAACCCGCAGCCAGTCGGTCACGTTACGCTTGCTCCAAACGAACTCATACCCCAACCCCTGGCGCATGAACCAAATCGACCCAGACTACGACGGACAACATGTGTGTGAACAGTGAAGAGAACGTGTAGACTTGAACCATATGCTGTGTGGTTGTGCATCGAGTGACGCCTACGCCAAGAACAAGGAACAATGGACAAAGTGAAAAAAAGTGCTTCACTACACGACCAGTTTCGGGCTGTCCAGGAGGCCCGCGCGGCGGCGGAGAGCTTCGGGCTCTCTGTGCCGACGTGGGAGCTGCCCTCTACACCTGGCGCCTAGCCGAGTGTCCTTCAGGACCCCTACTGTGGGATATAAAGTTTTTGCCACCACCACCATCCGGAGTTCCCGGGTTCGAACCCGACCGCGGCGGCTGCGCTTTTATGGAGGAAAAACGCAAAGGCACCCGTGTGCTGTGCGATGTCAGTGCACGCTAAAGATCCCCAGGTGGTCGAAATTATTCCGGAGCCCTCCACTACGGCACCTCTTTCTTCCTTCCTTCTTTCCTCCTTTATCCCTGCCGTGGTGTACATTAAGAAGTGAGTCACTGAGCCTTTCATTGCCTCAAAGCCGATCTTTTCTATCCTAACGAGAAGAATATACCCCCATGATACAGCAGTGGTTTGGGCGGAGGCCTACCTCATTAAGCCTCGCCTGCCTGCCTGTCTGTGTGTCTGAGTGTCTGTACATCTCTCTGTCTGTCTCAATGTTAAATACTCACAGAGGGTTTCCCTAGACTCAGGCTATAAAGATCCTAACAACTGCAAACCATTCATTCACGACGTAAAATAGAAACTTCAAAAAGTAAATGAATCCAATAGGTGTTACTTATGTGAAAGGGCACAGTGGAGTTAAGGGAAACGTACCATCTGATATACCAGCCTGATCAGCTTCAGACGGAGGAAGCTTTGTCCATGTGTCGGCTACTAAGCGATGTTAAGAGAGCAAATATTCAACAAATGAAACGAGATACGGCATGAAGAGGGCAAACAAACTTACACATTTCAGTGGCTTAAAAACTTAAGAATGCACGACCACTTTTTCCGGAATACCATCATCTATAACACGCTTTATCTGGGCATGACCGATTCACCTTTTACCTAAATCGTTTTAAGACGACAGTTTGAATTCGCTTTCTTTTTTGAAATTTTCTTTTTTTTAATAACTATCCCTGGCCGTGCTCAACCTTAGGTCGCAAACCTTTGTAACGTAATTTAAGACGCCCTGAGCTCAACCTTTTCTGCCAGCTTACCTTAAAAATTGGTCACACGGTTGGCCAATCATTTTTGAATTTTAAGTTCAAAATTACGGGCTTGATGTACATCTGACGTATCCTCTGGGGTTTGTTGTTCGTTTTAGCTTTTGGGTAAGCCCCAGTGACACTCTTGAGTCGCCGTGGTCCATAAATAGGGTTTCAAACCTTGTGGCTGTACAGTCCGCAGTTGGCGAATGCGCGACTAGTTTGCTTAGATGGGGAGTCAATGGCGGCTTAGTCATGGTATTCTCTTAATTTTTCCTTTCCTCTTTTAATTCTTCCTTTTCCCGAGCCCAAATCACTTTTGAATTGTTTGAGTGGCCAACTACCTTTCGTCAATACTCGTTTCCATTTATTTTATACTGGTGTTTCCTCTATACCGCGATACATCAGTGGTGCGGGAGGTGACTGCTTCCAGTTTCCCTCTGCAAGCTGTCGAATAAGCGTCGTCTGTGTTGGCGAGCTGCGCCGTGAATCATGAAGCCCAGTATTTACGTCGTACCTCGTGTCGGTGAGCTCACTTCCCGATCTTTTATTGCGATAACATTAGAAGCCACGTTGGGAAAAAATAGGTCGTCAGTCATAAAAATTCGCGATTGGATGAAGGGAATTGATTGAAAGAAAAATGATAGGTGTAACGTTAAAAGACATGAAGCGGGCATAGAGGGTAAGGGAACAAACGCGGGTTAATGACATCCTAGTCGAAATCAAGAGGAAGGAATGGCGCTGGCCAGGGCTAGTGATGCGATGGTAATATAATACTTGTCTTTAAGGGTAACGGAGTGGATTCCAAGAATTAAGGCAAGCGTAGCAGGGGGCGGCAGAAGGTTAGGTGGGCGGATGAGATTAGGAAGTTTGCGGGGATAGGGTGGTCCCAGCCAGCACTGGATAGCGTTATTAGGAGAGACATGGGAGAGGCATTTGCCCTACAGTGGGCGTAGTCAGGCTGTTGATGATGATGACGTTTCCTGACCGGATAATTCCAATTGGCTGGAGGGAAGTGGTGTCATCAGACCGGAAATGACGCTAGTTTTTGTAAAGTCATCAAAAGCCTCAAATGCTAGCGCACTGACGTAATGTAATAAGGTGCACGGTGTATGTACAGTCTTTGCCAAAAGTAACCGAGCAGCTGCGACGGCGACAGGAGCGCCCGAGCGGTGGCGCTGCTGTCCCCGGCGCTGGCCTGTCCTCCCCGTTAATTACTTATACAGTAAAACACTGCTCTCCAGCTGCAAGTGTGAACTGGCTGACGTAAGCCTGCGCCCTCGCTCTCCTTCGTTCCTGCGCGGCTGCTCGGTTACTTGTGGCAAAGACGGCACTTTGTTTCTGGCGTGACGAACCTCCGGCATCGCGTGGAACAAAAGCCACGTTAAATTATGTTAAGGATACGAGCCTGGTATCGTGCGTGTATATAAGAGTACGCGAGTGTTGCGTGAGCATGTGAAACTGCGCCTCCTCCTATTCGGTGTCTTAGGCCAACATTGCCGATAATTACCGCACTACCAGCGCCCTGACATCGCACGACACACATGCGAGCGATAGGGCCGTGGCGCCATCTCGTGCACAGATGACGACCTCGCGAGTTTCACCCATTTCACCGCGTCAGCATTGCTGCAAGGAATGCCACTGGCTACAGTTCCTAACGGACACTGAACGGCAACAAAACAATTATGTTTAGTTCGATGGCGATGTTTATTTTGTTTGTTTTGCAACTGCAAATTGGTTCTCGCAGAAAAATTGGAGCGTAAGGAGGAACTTCGTGGAAATTTTCTTGACGTTTGCCTCCATGCGAAGAGAACTTACGACACTCGCTGAACATGAACACCGATTTCGCCGCGACCATGATGCATGCATAATGTTCACCATTGCGTCATTCTGCGATCACGACAACATTCTGGCAAAAGGCCGGACCTAGCCACAATGCGGTTTATAACGAGGGGATTAATCTGACATTTTTCCAGGCGCACATTATCTGACGTGTTGAGGGGCATTTAATACGAGCAATATAGTTAGATGAAGATGGACAGCGACGCCCGTGGGCAATGCAGACAGCGGGGGTAGGGACACCTCGCGAACACCCCCCCCCTCCTAAAAAATAAATTAAGTGAAATGTCCATAGTCTAAGGATATCTGAAGGAAAACCATTGCTCAGCACTATTCTCCGCACTACTAAACTAAACGGACGGACGGACAGACTTTACTAACATATGGCTACAATGCTAACGCATTAGAAGGTTCTTGGCTTAGCTGATGCCACCTACCGTCTGCAAAGGTTGCGATTAGTGCTAGGTGAGCAGGCACAGTACGGGAAAACGGACGGACGGACAGACTTTACTAACATATGGCTACAATGCTAACGCATTAGAAGGTTCTTGGCTTAGCTGATGCCACCTACCGTCTGCAAAGGTTGCGATTAGTGCTAGGTGAGCAGGCACAGTACGGGAAAACTGTGCACAATGGGAGTACGAGCCTTGTACTAACTCTCGGTATCGTGATCGTAAGAACTGCACGTAGGTCAAGAACAAACGTACGCGCAGAAACAGTTCACGGAATATCTGAAAATAAGGGGCGACTTCGGCACTTCGCGCAGCATTTTACTCGCCCTGTGCACGGGGAAAGTTTTGTGTGTGTCTTAATTCTTGGTGGGAGGAGGAACCCTTATCTAAGAAAAGTTGGCAAAAGTGATCATGAGATCACTCCGTTATTAAACGCCGGCCGCGTCGGTTTTCAGCCGGAGGTGAGACCCCGGTGCACGGCGCTGAGAAGGTATGGCGTGTCAGAGCTGCAGGCGACCTGGTCGTCCTGCTCCACGTTGAGCACGGCGAGGCCCATCAGCTGTTTCTTCTTAACCAGCTCGGTCTGCGAGAAAAGTTGGGGTTTCACGCACGAAAGACGCAGTGAACTACGCTCAACTATAAAAGCCAAGGTTAAGGCACCAACGCCCGGTAGGTAGCTGCGTTGCTGCCACTGTTGCCGTCGGAATTGTAAGCCATTAGCGAAAATAGTCCCGGTAATAGTCCCGGCAACAAAACTGGTGCAACGACTGGCTAATGACACTTAATATAAACAAATGCAAGTATATATCTTTCAACCGTCGCAGTGATCCTCTCCTGTTCCCCTACTCTATCTCTAACGTTCCTATCGACCCTGTCCAATCATATAAATATCTCGGTGTTCATCTTAGTCATGACCTTACGTGGAATAGCCATATCGCGAACATTATTTCATCTGCTAACAAAACGCTTGGCTTCTTAAAGCGTCATCTCCACTCTGCCCCCCAGCATGCTAAGCTACTCGCATACAAATCACTAGTTCAATCAAAATTAGAATACGCATCGCCCATCTGGTCTCCGAAACAAGTATACCTTACTAACTCACTTGAATCAGTTCAAAATAGGGCAACTAGATTCATTCATTCCTCATACTCTTTTGATATCAGCATATCAGCTCTGAAATCGAAGTCTAATCTACCTACTCTTACACTTCGTCGCCACATTGCTAGTTTATCCCTATTTCATAAATTCTTTTATTCCGAGCTATCACAGGAACCCTATATCTTCCCTCCCCCACCACGCTTTTCTCTTCGCACTGGACATCAGCAGCAGGTATCTCGGCCACGAGCACGCACAACAACTTTTTCTTCATCATTCTTTCTCCGGAATGCTAGCGACTGGATCGGCCTTCCCCATAAACTTGCTGCCATCACATGCCAAACTATGTTTCTTAACCAAATTACGCGTTTGCTTGCATCACGATAATCATTTTTCTTTGTATACCTCGTTCAATTTTTGTGTACTTTTTCTGTTGTTAATCTATATGTGTCCCACCCCTTATGTAATACCCTCACACAGGGGCTTTAAGGAAATAAAGTGAAGTGAAGTGAAGGGACAAGAAGCTCTTAAAACACCCAAGTAATAGTTAGTTTTAGGTAACCGGAAGCGAGTACGGTGAGATTAGAGGATTGATGGAAGAGAAAAATGTAGTAGTATATCTGGGGAGAGAAAGGAGCTACCATCGATTCCTACATTTCACCCTAACCCCCCCCCCCCCCCCACCCCCCAGAAAAAACAAAACAAAACTGGCTGCCCAACAACACGAATTAGCACCGTGAGTATGCCAGAGCATCGCAGTTCTGTTCAGAGTTCTGGAAAAACCAAACGAAAGTGATCTCACGGGTCGGTTACCATGGTGTAACACGAGGTTGAACGACAGATGTTGATGCATTTTATTTTCGCGATATACTGAGGTCATGGATTTGAAAGCGACATGAATATATGTTCCAGTTGGAGAGCATTTCTTTAAATTTTTGAGTCGAACTCGTTCTTCGACTAGGGCTCCTCCACGATCAGCCGCTCCAAGCGCACGGCGTTACCGCCACCTGAGCCTTACCTCGGCCGATGCATTTTTCAGCAGCCGCCGTAGACGGTTTAGAAGAACTTTTTGTTGGGCTAGATGGTACATACTGTAACAAAAGAACTGTAGCGCGACCAAGACGAACACAAGAATAGAGGCACACAGGACTAGCGCTAAACTTCATCTAACTTTATTCACCGGTAGCGCAGCAAATATAAGGAAAAAACCCCGATCACGTGCAGACACCAGATCACATACACCACTATCAACAGAACCGTTCAAGATATGCCATCTCCGATTTGTATAATTTCACAGACGTATCGCTAACACAATATACGCCTCTCTTCCTTATATGAAATGCCTCCAGTAGTTCCCTTGCCCGTAGACGGTGTATGACACATTCCTCCGCTTCCACGGTAGCCTCCTTCGGTTGCACATCCGTCCTCTCTCGTCTTTTCCCCTTTCACAATAACCCTTCCCCTTCCACGGTAGACACCCTTCGCTCTCGCCATACCGTCCTACGCTTCTTTCCAGGGTAACTACCGTTCCTTCCTCAACAAATCGCGTTCCTCCCCTTATTAGCGCACAGAACGTTGGCGTCTACGTACCTTGAGCACGACAGACCTCGCGCTTTCGAAGCCAATCCATTCGTGCTTGTTGTTGAAGGCCGTGTCACATTTCGTCTTATTTTCCCATTTTAACGTCCACGATGCCAGGTCTTGGCAAAACTGTGCAGAAGAAGAAAGTAGCGTTTGCATCAGACACAGAACCCGGCGGTTCAGATATTCGCGTACTGCAATTTCAGTGAGTACCGCCACAACGCGCCTCTTTGAATCCATCTTTTTCGCAAGATGTGGCGCCCCCTGGGGAGTGGTGAAAATTCTTCCGCTACTGGTTGAAAACAAACACGCGTGGGAGACGTGGGTGCTATCTGGTGCCACGAGGAGCCAGCTTCGCCTGCGAAGCGGCGTGTGCGTGCTTGACAGCTGCCGCCATCTGCCGCATACGCCTGTCACTAACATGCACTGCGCATGCGCAGAAGGAGCGGGCGGTTTATTTGCAACAAGCGGAGCTGGAGGACCAGCACGCATGCGTACAGCGGCCTTGTGAAAAAGCGGATTCAATGGTTTCTTACTGAAATGACATATATGCGACACTCCTTACGTAGCTGAGGACACAGAATGTGATTAAATGAATGAACCGGGTTGGAAAATGTATAAACTGCTGCACTGCAGTGTTTCCGACTAGGAAACCGCAAAAATAGGCTTGTGGTTCTGTGTTTCTTTCAAGCTATAAGTTCATCAGCCACACAGTTGCCCGTATAGGGGAACTGCAGGCAGGCATAGCAAATTTTCAGGTTTAAGCCGAAAATTAAGTGGCTAGCCGGAGACTTTGAAAAAAATATAGCGCGCAGAAGTGAAGAACAAGCGATATGCAGCCGGCAACCTAGGAAGAGGTAATATTTACACTACGCTTCAGGAGCTTCCTTTCCCCATCTCAGGTTTGTCTACAAAGCTCCGCCACCGAGATCGCGTACAACCGCGCTTCCCTAAATTCCCCTAAGCGATATTTCATTTAAGTTCGGCATTATGTGCGTAACAGAGTAGATAAGGCATTCTCGGTAGCTACCACTAGAACTATATATAGATGCGTTTTCTGAGGGCCGGGATTATTCTGACGTTTCCTAGGTTCCTAGCACAGACCGTGCAGATAGGAAAACAAAATTTTCTCGTAGCAGTGCCACTTGCCGCGCCACTTTTCTGCATTCTCGCATTGCTGTGATTCCACGTACAAATTAACGCCTCACTGTGTCGCCGCTGTGAAAACTAGCGCACCGCGCTGCGTGCGATAATAAAAAGTTTTAGCACAGCGCAGATGTACTAGCGTAGACGTACATTGGATAGGTCTGATGTCAGGCGGAAACGCACACGCCACAGCGCATGCGCCCAACACCCGGCTAGTCCAGACTGTACATACGCGTACAGTCCCGGTCATAATATTACGGAGCACGCACCGGCGATCGAACTCTTGCCACGTCCTAGCTAGCAAAATTAGGAAGCATTTTAAGCATATATGTTAGCACACGCATCTGGTACTTGAGCGTATGAAACTAAGAAACCATCATATCGTCTCTACAGAACGAGTGAGCAAATTTCAGACGCTGCACCGTGCTTCGTAATATTTTGCCACGCTTGTACTTCCTTACCATGCTAAACTGTCTACGAGAGAAGGTTCCCCTGCTTTCCTGTCATTAAAGTTTACAGAGAGAGAGAGAAAGAGTAAGAGAGAGAGCTTTAGCATAGCGGAGACGTACAAGCATGCACAGGTGATGAGATCGCTGTGGTGGTACGCGAGGGGCAGATGCGCGCAGAGTGCATGCTGCAGCCAAATTCAGCTTCGCTTGGAAGGAATACGAGGCAAGGAAATGGCGGCCGCGTATCACGCCCTCACCAAGTGAGCGCATGTTGCCGGTTGATCCTCATGAGATTTGTACACGCGGCGCTATTTAGGGTAGTACGCGTACCATGGAGAGGGACACGTCGTCGGGTATCGGCCTGACAACCAGGTCGCCCACGGCTTCCTTGGCTGGGTCGGAGAAAACGTACTTCTTGCCCACTGTCGACACGGTGGGCACCAGCTTGCTGCTCATGTGCGGTGCGGGGACCAGGATGAGGTTAAGGACGTCTACCTGTAAAAAAAATAAAGAAAATATCGCAGAACAGTTACTTTTGTAAAGTAAGGTTTATCAACAGCTGTTTGCTGCGGTGAATACAATGTCGTTTATTCGCTATTATTTCTCTTCTTTTTTGGCGAAGTGCTCGTGACGTCACTGTTACGTCACTCATGACTTGACTGCGCACGAATAACTCAGCCTGGTGCGTTGCCATGGTACATTATTGAGATGTCATGCATGACGTCAGAGCATGCTGATAAATAAGCGTAGCGCGTCGCGCTGCTGTGGCGTAATGTATGACGCCACTGCATGCTGACCAATAAATGAAGTCTGGTGTTACGACGTCGGTGCCGCAGAACCGGGAAACGCGATTTTAATAGCTGTCGCTGTAAAAAGAGGTAGTCTAAAGTGTCCGCCATCTATCGCAAAGCTTTTGTGCAGTCTTGCTATCTGCAGAGCACTCGCGGTGATTTTCTCACGCAGGGCGCTGCATTTGAGGTGGCCCGATTGGTAGAATGGCTGCTTTGCTGCGCTTGTTTAATGTATTCCCTAGCTTGGGTAGAACAGAAAGCTGGGCTGATTGATATGCATTTGTCTGAGAAAAGAATTGAATAAAAACTAGAAAACAAGAGAATGGGAAAACGAAAAAACTACTGGACAAATACCAATCTGTGCACTATAAATAATTTTTCTTCATGTGTAGCTTCTTTCTCGCTGTTTGCTAACGTCAGCAACAGGCTCACAGAGTTTGCAAACAAGGGTTCGCTCTATGGATCGTAAATATGTTTGTTCGCAACCAGGTGGGCAGGTTGTGATGACGTCACAATGTTCGCATTACGTCATGCTTCAAACATGAGGGCTGTCGCCATATCCGCCTGCAGAGATCGTTCTAATGCTAACGCATTAATAAGCCAAGACATGACGGAAATGCACGCGAGATGGCGCGGGCGGAACGAGTGCGGAAAGCTCGCTGCACTCACCAGGTTTTTGTTGAGCGCGTCAATGTTGCCGCCCGCCTCGTACATACAGGGCGGGTAGGCTCTTCCTTGGACCACGAAGTTGTGAGTCTCTACAACGATGGCGTCCAAGTCGCTGTGCGATGACCATAAAGCAAGAGTTGTCAGGAGTGCTTGCAGCTGCCGGCAAGTAACGCGCCGTGTATTTCCGAGCCAAAAGTATAGATTTGATAAAACATGCTGTTGGCTTCAATGATATACATGCTGCCATTATAAATGCGACGGAGCAAACTGAAGATACGCTACACGATTCAGAGTAGACGGGACGGTCGCTTCCGTCACACATACCGTCCCATTCAATCTGTATTCTGCTGATCTCAAGGTAGTAGGTTCGATCCCAGTCGCGGGACCGTATTTCGACGGAGGTGAATTATAACAAAACCGCCGCGCTGTGGGATGCCACTGAACGTTAAGGAACACCAGGGGGCCTAAATAATCTGGAGCCCTCCGCCACGGCATCCCTCATAGCCTGAGTCGCTTTCGGGCGTTAAAATCTCACAATAAACAATCCACTACTTTGTGTTCTGTCTGTGTCGTGTCTTGAGTTTGCCTCGCCGCATTTTACACGAAAGCTCGGTTCGATAATATTTTCTGAGGTAAGCTGCAGGAAGCTTTAATTTGCTGCACAGCGGTAGTAAAAATGGCAACACTGGCTCATCCAAGGTTGCAAAGCGTTTCTTTTTTTAGTTTCATTAGTACGACCGCGCTCCATTCCTCGCACCCTTCGTTCAGAGCACTGCGAGTGAGACGACAGTTCAAGCGTACAGAGGCAGATCAGCGACTACTGACCTGCCAAACGATGTCCAGTCGTAAGATTCGATGGAGGCTGGCAGTATGTGAGCCCATATCAGGAAGCCCTTGTTGGCGACTTCTTTGTGTAGCGCCTGCAAAGTTAAGACATGAGCCCGTATCGTTAACCCAGCTTGCGGAGTGCGCGCCGCGATAGCTGTCCTCTGTCTCACTGATATCGTGTAACTCCGCAGAAGCGATGATGAGATTGCGGTATCGCGTCAAAGGTTAAGTGACGTAGTGGGCTAATTAGGGAGTGAGCGAGCGAGTGAGTGAGCGAGCACAAGAGCGAATGACTGGATGCTTGAAGAAGAGAGTGAGTATAAAAAGAGATCATACATCACAAGAAGACACGAAGAGGGGCACCAGGCACTTCCGCCGCAAAGGCTGCGCTTTAATGTGTATGATGCATGTCTATAGTAGGATACAACTTAAAAAAAAAGAACAGCAGTTAGTAATTGTGGGCTACGGTCCGCAGCGTCCTGCATTACTCTGCTGACGAACAAAAGTGAACTAAATTAGTTTTTAATGTTTGTTTCTATCAAACAAGCCAGAGGCATAAAATTTATTGATCTTACTATATCTTCTTGTGATCAGCTTCTTGTTTAGGTAACACGAAATAAACAGCGGTCTACGTTCCGTCACGGAGGAATTCTATTGGGCGGTCCTGAATGTGGGTGGAACTACACTGCAGACTTGAGTTGTATCCGACTACACTATTCCTTCTCCAACTACGAGTAAGCCTTATTAATTGTTTAGTGATTACAGTTGCTAGTGCGCCCAAGTGTTTGTTTCTTGTCGATGTGCATGTGTCCGCGTCTTGGTACTCTAGTGTCTATACTCCGGGTCAGAGTTTTGTGTCACTGCGGCAGAGGCTAAGCAGGAAAGGGAAGGAGACAGGCCTTTGTCCCCATTCCGTGGGGAGTGTACTGTTCATTGTTGTGGCTAGGGGTATGGAGAGGTGAAAGGGGGGGGGGGGGAGGCTGGAGAGACGGTGCGGGGTCGGTATGGCTATAGGGAACAATATTCTAGTTCACTATACTATGGCTGAGGTAGCCAACTTCCCACGGCACGGGAACACAGGCCGGTTTCCTTCCATTTCCTGCCTAGCCTCTGATGCGGTGCCACAGAAAGCTGACTGGGGAGTATAGCGTTGCGCAAGATATTCAGGTGTCGGATACAACGCAAGAACGAAGGGGCAGATTCTCCTCAAAGGAGGCCCTCCAGCCAATGGAATCGATCTTCATGACGCCGCGGTTAATACGATTAAGACATGGTTACTCTTCTTTAATCTGCCACCGCCTGCGATTTCACCCTAGCATGTCCAAAGAGATCTGTCAAAGGGGAGAGGGGAAGAATCGGTGAAGGGGGTGAATCGCTCGACGCCATCGGCTGGAAGGGCACTTTTGAAGGGAATTTGCCGCTTATTTCTTGAGTTGTATCCGAATTACAGTATAGACTCGTAGCAAGCGCACTGCCTGCGCGGCACTCATTGCCTCGTAAAGGACTGTCTCCTTTGCCACGTCACCGATCGGCTTGGTGAATACGGCACCGTCCCAGCCGGTGTAGCTGGTGCGCAGCGTATTGATGAGCCCCACCACGGGCGGGTCCGCCGCCGTCGTGAACTGCGGAAGTGCCGCGAACCGCAGACCGGCCAGCACTTTCAGGCGAGCCGTCTGCTTCAGCGCCAGCCAATCGGCGACGCTGTCCACTGCGAGGGCAAGGCCGGCGATCAGTTCCAACGAGCTGCCACTACTCATTACGCATATATACTACCATAGTTACATTAGAGTTTGTTAGTTAATCGCAGAAGCAGATAAGGCTCTCTATAGTTTCTTTTTCATGCGTCAGCATTAGTACTCTCATGAGCGCAGAAAGTGTTCGGCTATGACACCGTGTGAACCGTTGAGGGAGAGAATCAAAGTGGGTAGAGAGAGAGGGCTGGGCAGGGGAAGTGGAGAGAGGGAGAAGACGAGTTGCAATGGTGGAAGAGGGGAAACTGCGGTCGGCAACCAGAGTAGAGGGGTTGGAGGGGTGGGGAGAGTGGTGAGGTGGTACAGCGTGGCATACTGCGATTGCTGAATTTTATCAGGCGAGTGTAGAAGGGAGCGGCGTGTAAGACTGATTAATTGGCTTGGATCACTCCACCCGCCACCGTCAGAGATGAACACTAATGCTGGGGCCTATCCTGCCTTATGATTCACATTAATCGTCAGTGGACTTTTTTAATCGATGACTTGCCATAGGGCGTATATGGACTATCATGCACTATTTAGTTACAATACTGGAGGCTGTTTTTCTGCAGGAAACAAGCTAGTCTCCGGCTGTTGTTAAGCGTCGTGTATTTAAAGAGGTCTCCCTAATTAGTGGATGTGAGTTCAGCTTCCTAAAGGACTCACGTTCTTGAGTCCTTTATTTCTGCGCACGCCCACAAACGACGGCGTACGGGCACATCATGGAGGTTAGCGGATAGAGACAGCATATGGGAGCGTCAAATAATATAGTTATAATTGTTCTTCATTAACTTTAGAAACGTTACTATGGGTTGCTTGATTTAGCTTTTAATTTCTCTTTTGGACTACAATGCCAAACAAAAAAGTACGAAAAAGAAATGGGCATGGGCAGAGCATGCACTGCGAAGGCGAGGTAACCGATGATCCTTTAAGAGTAACGGACTGGATTCTAAGAGAAGGCAAGCATAGCAGGGGGCGGCAGAAAGTTACGGCGGACGGTTGAGGTAAAAAGCTGTCGGGAATTCATAAGCCGCAGCTGGCACAGCGCCTGATGGATAGATGTGGGAGAGGCATTTGGTCCTGCACTGAGCGTAATCAGACGGATGATGATGATATATCTATATGTGATGATGAAGATATATTAGCGTCTTTGTTACTGTGTCTGCTCCAATAATTTTTGTTGCAAGACACCACAGCGGTTAACCACCATACCGGAGTTTATAGCCTGTAAGCAGTCTATTTTACTGTCCACCGGCGTCATGACAGTCTGCTAACCACCTAGCTTTGGCCCAGAGAGACGGCCGGATTTGTTTTACCGCGGATCTACGGGGCTTTCGCAACAGATATGATCAAAGAGCTCCGACATATGTCTTATCCGGCTCAGTCACGTCTGCATAACTCATTGACCAGTTGGTGAACGAGGGAGAGGTTAGTTCCGACAGCCTACGTCTACGGTGACTCAGCTCACCCTGGAGGAAGCCTCTGCTACAGCTATTTCCTTAATTAAGATACAAAAGGATACAAAATTTTACAACGAATATGTTATGTAATATGGTTTTACGGTGAGCCCCGCTGTGGGTCTGCGGCGCTTCGAGTCAGGCTTCAGATGCGGAAGCAGGTTGTCGTGGCGCTCACCAGGCGGCGTTACGGCCCCTGTCCGCTCCAGGATGCTCCCCGTGGCGTCGATGTCGAGGCCGTCGTAGACGACGTACGAGCAGCACTCCACGCACAGCTGAGTCCGCGTGAAGGGAAACTTGAGCTTGGTGCTCATGGTGGGGTCGTAGTAGCACAGCGCCGCAGGCGTCGTGCTCGTCGCGTTATTCAGCGCTGCGTCCGCAAAGAACATGCTCAGCTTTCCGGGACATGCTTGATGGATGCACGGATAGCGTCCCTTTTGAAACGGGTTTGCACCAGTTGATACCATGCTCGGCTTTTTTTTAAAAAATAATTCTTTACAGGTGTTATAAATCGGACTATAAGTTGGTCATTTTCCGCCTCCACGGTGGCTCAGTGGTTATGGTGCTCGGCTGCTGACCCGAAACACCTGGGTCGAATTTCGATAAGGCGTAATTTTAGAGGTCTGTATACTGCACGGCCTCAGCGCACGTTAAAGAACCCCGTGTAGTCAAAATTTCCGCCGCCATTCACTACAGCGTCCCTCATAGTCTGAGTAGCTTTGGGATGTAAAGCCCCATAAACCATATTCGCCAATTTCTTTACATAAAAATTTTAGTCCCAAACTTCTAACCTTATGTCACCTCGCTGCTTTTGAGCCACCAATCTTACAATCGCTTTTTGCTAACTACCACCGCAGATTCGTTCACATGACCATTGTTATCTCTCAACCCTAGGGCTTTAGGGAGAGTGACTATGCCTGCATCGACATCCGGATGGATACCATCACATCACCAGCTAGCGTCATCTGTCGGCACATGATCTCACTTCTAGAATGCTTCCTGCACTCACACCGACTAACTCAACCGGCCATAGGAAATCAATGAGCTGTACCAAAGATTAGAAAATTCCTGCGATAACTTTTTATGTTCGGCGCCGCGCAGAACAGAAGCGTTTGTTCAAACTTTCGGGGCTCGACAGCAACGAGAGCGCATTATTCATTCGCCACTTGCGCTTTGCCCAAGGTCTTCTCGAGGCGTGGTGGGTAACATGCTATACATGAACTGCGATACGATGAGGATTACGTTGTTCTTGATTTAGCTCATTCTTATCGTCTCTCCGAGTGGCATATTGTTCCATTCCCACGCGCGTTGCTCGCAGGTTTTAAATGGCTACAAAGGTTCCCTCTGATCTGGTATTCAGCTTCTCTTGAGCGAAATGTTCCGAAAAAAAAAAGAACGGGTCTTTGACAACTAGTGCAGACCAAAACACGCCAAGAATGGCGCGCGTTGGCCAATGAGTTCTTGCGATATTATGAATAAATAATCACTCTCGTCATCAACAACACTATTAGAGATGTCGATTCCTTCGATTGCAGATAGTCAAAAATAGAGAACCAAAAATAATATATTCGTATTTCTCCCTTTTATTAATATATTTAGTTAGCCACAGTGGCGTACATTCCAGATCAGTGTTTGTTTATTAGGCATTTTTTTTGCCTCACAGATTTATGTTTATGAGTTTTGTTGCATTTTAATATCCTACTCTGCGGTAATGTCAATTACAATTCAGTAATACGCTACTTGCATTATCCTCTCATACAATGCCCTCAAAAGAAGGCCATGATAGTTTTTTTAAAATTAGTAACAAAGGATTAAATTAAAAAATAAACAAGGCGTCCCTAATTTTCTACCTAAATATTATTTTGGCGGGGAATTAGCACGAGCAAAAGGGTGAAAACCCTATATTTAAATGCCTGTTTCTTAGAAGCAAGCGGCATTGCTCAAAAAAAATGTGGTAGTTAAAAAATAAAGGGAATACATGCTTACGTGGTGGAGAAGCTGCCAGTAAAACGGAAGGAGAAAAATAACGCGATAGCACATTTCACATACGCTCAGCCGCCGAAGCTTTGGAGAGGACAGTGAGCTATACGAGGAAGGCATACAAGTTGAAAAAATAAATTATAGAAAATACACACAAGAATAAAGGGGGCGTACGATATCACAGCGAAAAAAATAAAACCAACAAAGCAAACAGCAACACTCGTGTAGCGTAATCACAAAGGAGCGCGAACGATGCCTGAGAAAACGCGCATAATATGTCTTAAGTGTGGGAATGTGAATCGAGCTGTTTGTTGTGCATATACTTCATCAGGACGATTTGTAAAAGATGTCACAGTGGCGGGTTTTTGTCAGTGACCGGCTTTGGAGAAAGATAGATAGGTGACAATAAAACAAGTTGCGGCAGTTGGTTCACGTTATTCAATGATAAATAACCAGCGTTTATGAAAAA
This sequence comes from Amblyomma americanum, assembly GCF_052857255.1. NCBI lineage: Eukaryota > Metazoa > Arthropoda > Arachnida > Ixodida > Ixodidae > Amblyomma > Amblyomma americanum. The sequence continues at coordinate 31,872,960 of NC_135498.1, read as the reverse complement.
CGAGATGCCATGCAGCCTCGACTTCGTTCGGGTATTTTCTTTCGTTTGCGTTGTTAATTTACCTTTGAACGATCTCTAAAAGACATTTGAAAGACTGGTGGCGGCAGATTTCACGTACTGGAGGCCAAAATTCATGACGCAATGAAAGGCACGTTAAGCACCTTGACCGCACTGATGTTATGCTGGCTATTGGAATATAATTAGACAATGCGAAGCATATGGAATTATTCTGGGCAGTTTCAACCGCAGAAGTAACATTATAACGGTTAGGGTATCTGAGAAAAGCAGCGTAGTTGACAGCACCTAGGAGTTTTACTGATAACCAACTTAAATGAAATAGTAGCTTTGGTGAGCCCTCGTCACAAAACTTTATTATGCGATTAGCGTTGCCAGACATTTGGTCAGTGCGAACTGAGGAGCTCAAGGTTGAATTAATCTAAGATACCTAGGCTGAACCGGAATGTTATTTACTCGTACAATGAGGTACCTCGACCCTCTGGGCATTATTTCCAATTTATTAATCTTTAGTTGCATACGGGATTTCATGTTCCAGAGTGTTATTTATTTCTACTGGTTCGTACACCACTAGCGATGCAGGTGATTGGACAATACCTAGAAAACGATGAGACATCCCGTTTATGTCTTTAATGAAGTGCCTTTTGTATACCGTAGCCGCTCGCTCACGGTGGGCCCCTGATGACTGCAACGGCAGTGACCTTTTAAGGCATCACAGCTACGCAGTGTTTCTTAAAGATGCCCAGCTCACTAAAGCCTTTGCCTGAGCTGTCTCCGAGCTGAGTAGCAGTACACCTGTTCCGTGGTTAGGTGCAGTGAGAAAAGGGCTTTATTTTCATTCCAAGGCTTTCGCCACCCACTCTAAACAGAAAGGAGTAAAAGACGGAGTAAGCTGTCCTTTACCGCACTCCCTCTTACAAAAGAGAGTAAGCTAGAGGGCAGCTTACTCTCTTTTTAGTCCCATATAGGCGTATTTATGTTTAGAGTGCAATGGCTCAGGGGCAGTCTTTCTCGCGCCGTGGCCGGCACATTAAACGAACCTGCAGAGAACAATAGCAGCTCGGAGATTCGAGAGTTTCATTGCGGGAAGCAGTAAGATACAAAGGCGTCCAAAGAGGACGAGTGAGTGAAGAGTACAAGACCTGACGCAATGACTAACTTGTCTTGTCCGTTCTTAAATTGCCTCGTTCTAACAGTCATTAGGGGAGCACTCCAGTTTTCAGTTTGTGCCGTCGTCTCGTCAACGACTGTTCGCACGGCGTCTCCCGTCGAATCATTGCCCACCCGACAATTGCTTCCGTCCACGAAATGCAAATGCCACGTTTGCTTTGTAATATAAGTGCACGTTAAAGAATCTTTGGCGGTGGATATTAATCTGAAGCGCCCCTCCACTAGGGAGTCTGTCATAGCTCATGTGTAGCTCTGGGATGTTAAACACCTCATACCACACCATACCATACCACAACATACATACCATACTATAGCATACATACCATACCACACCATACCATACCATACCATACTGTACCGTATCATACCATACCATAACATACATACCATACCATACCGTACCGTACCGTACCATACCATACCATGCCATGTCATGTCATGCCATATCATACCATACCATATCGTACCGTACCGTATCATACCATACAATATCGTACCGTACCGTATCATACCATGCCATACCGTACCGCACCGTACCATACCATACCATACCATACCATGTCATGCCATGCCATGCCATACGATATCATATCATACCATACCATACCGTACCATACCATACCATAACATACATACCATACATACCATACATACCATACATACCATACCATACCATACCATACACGATACATACCATACACCATACCATACACCATATCATACCTAAGCATAGAATTATTCCATACAGTACCATACGTTGCCATGCCATACCTAACCCTACCGTACCACACTATACCATGCACCATACAATATCATACGTTGCCAAACCATACCATACGTTGCAATACCATACCACACACCGTATATAAGCCTAACCATACCACTCCACACCATACCCTATCGTGCCACCATCGCACACCGAGGGAGAAAAAAAATGTGCTATAACATTGAAATAAAATTACAAACAAAGGACGTGAGAAGAACAGGCACTCACGCGCGAAAGAGATGAGGTAGGCGAGGATAGCGATGAGCACGAGCACCACGAGGAAGCCGCTGAAGATGACGTACACTATGTACGAGAATGGAGTCACGGATGCGTCGTCCCTGCATCGGCGCACGCAACTTAACTTCCCACCTCCGCGCCATGTGTTATTTTTTTTCCCCGCATCAAATGTCTGTTTGCAGTGGGGTCTACTTCGGCTGCGCTTCTCATTAATCTGGATAAGGTTTTTCTTGAGGCAAGAAAAAAAAGACAGTGACAGGATGATCACGAAACCTAATGCGAGAAAGCTGCAACAGTTGGCATTATCCTCGATGATTACACTAGGCGCTTTTACTCCAATGAATGCTTTTACTGAGAGCCTGGAGGTGATGTGAGGAGGTGGCTGGTAGGTGGTGCTTATGGAGGACAGCTGGCCATCTCACTGCGTCTTTGAATGAGATTTCGCCCTCACTTTTACGTTTCCTCTTCTGTGTGGGTTACTGATAGCTGGAGGCCTTGAAGAGGGTGGTTTTGGGGGGGGGGGGGGGGGGGGAGGAGGTTGAGCTTTTAGAGGAAAGAGGCTTCACACATGAGAATGTCTTGTCTTTACGCAGATAAAACCGGCATCTTTGCCAAGTGCCACTCTTTCTGCTCTCACAGTATAAAAAAGGAAGAAAGAAAATATTATTTCGCAGTACTTTTTCATTACACAAGACACGTTATTGAACATGTATATTCCATTTCTTGACGCGAAAATTATATTAAGGGATTAAACTACGATATATTACTTTAACATAAAAGGATGAGATGTCATATTTCCCAGGATGACAAAACTTCCTGACATCTTTTTTTCCCCTTTTTCTCAAAACCAGAATTCGTTTGCATCTCACCTAAGGCGCTACCTACGGGAAACCCCACCCATGCCTCCTGGGAGTCTGCTCTGTCCGGCTACCGGCCTGAGGATTAGCGAAAGCTTACTGAACGGGCCGCCCGGACGTCTCCAGACATTGGAACCCTGGAATAAGGGCCGCGCCTGAGATGGTAAGAAAACTGGACATGAATAGTCCTCCCTGGAGGGTCTCGAACCTTTTCAGCAATAATGTTCTCTTCTTTCTATCACCCTTATCCCCAGAGGCTTTTTATTTTTGTTAATTTAAATTGCCTCACTATAAAATCTGTCACACCTCTCTTCAAAAAGGACCAGAGGCTAGCTACTTGCGCTCTCTAAACACGAATACGCCCCTATGGGAGTAAAAGGAGAGTAATATGTCCTCTAGAGCACTCCCTATTATAAAAGAAGGGAGTGGGCTAGAGGACAGCTTATTATGAAAGGGTGTGCGCCGGAGGACAGCTTTATCCCTTTTTTACTCCTCTCTGTTTAGAGTGCAGAGTAAACTCTACAACTACGTAAGAAGTTGACATATAAAACTAGACGCGAAACACAAAGCACAAGCCAGAAGAAGAAGAAGTAGAAAAATATGTCTTTTCAAGCGTCTTCCGATCGACTCACACTTCCACTGCTGGCGGCGTCCCTTCGAACTGTTTGGGGAGGCTGATCGTCTTCTCGAACCATGCCTGCTCCTCAGAGTCTGGGAATAAGACAGCACTGAAAGCGACATTTGTGCGGTGAGAATTAAGAAAGCGCCTGTGCGCAGCCGTAATGCCGCAAGAGGCAAGTAGCAGAGATCGCACAGTTTACAGTTATGGACCGACCTCATCGCGAGTGTCACCACGCCAACACGGCAGCAGCGGACTTCTGAAGTTTTCGATCTTGGGGCACGTGGCGAGTGACATTTATCGTCACAACTGCTTTTACTAGGATTACTGACAGCGTACCTTTCACCAGAACGACGTATTAACTCTTAATGAGACTGGAAATTTCAAGCAAACGAAATCTGCTCAAGAGTTTCTTTTTAGATATTTTTTTATAGAGAAGTAAAAATTGGAGACGACACTTCAGCTGCGCCTTAAGGGTATGACGGGACAGCGTAGTGGGGGTTAGGCTTTCCATTCTGAACAGTTGGACACCTTTGAACGCATTTCATTTTTTGCAACTTTATATTAATTAATTGATCAATTACAGACTCTGCATTTTCTTAATTAGCTTCATCAAGCATTGGCTTTTAAATCTGAGCATTTTAATACCTTTGAACCCCCTTTTTTAATTTTTCGTTTTTTACATCTTGTCATATAATTAATTATAATGATTTCATTAACTCCTCTTCGCGTATCACACATCAATCAATCGTAGATCACTAGAACCACAAATTGCCATGATACAATTTTTTTTTTGCGCAGCCCCCGATTATTTCCGACACGCGGTGCCGGCTACGCAGACAGCTTTTCAGCCTAACGAGATGTATACGCTATCGCGTAAAATAGCTGCCTCGGCACATTCGTTCGAATGACCATCTTCAGAAACAGTCCAAGTACATACACATTAGATCCTTTGCACAACACGTATCTTATGAAACTGTCGATTCGGGAACGAAGATAAACAACCTTAAAGTTAGTCCTCCTTGCACGAATGCTCCTTTGCATGCGTTTGCCCAGGACGCAGGCTATCCGGTCAAACGTACGCGTTATGAGCGATGGCCGTTGGCCACGGCGGCCGCTCCGGCTGAAGGAAGCGCGACGCTAGCCGCGTTTACATGAATGCGACAGAAGTCGACTCCAGTCCACTTTTTGAGGGAAAGTGCAAAAACGTCGAAGCAGAAAGTATAGAGGACGAGTCACGCCTTTTGTTCTCAAACCCTGCTCTTTCGCTCAAAAAGGGGACTGGAGTCGACTTCTGACGCATTCATGTAAACGCCGCTACTGAAAGGATTACTCGACACGCCCTTTAATCGAACCGCGTGTCTCGAAACGCAAGGAAGAGTGGTCACACATACCCGGCTAGGACGGCCTCTGCTGGCGTCAGCCTCCTCGAAGGTGGACTCCTCTCGCTCTTCTTGGCTTTTGCGACGCCCGGCTTCGGCTGTCTGCGTGCGAATGAGATGCTCCCGTGAAAGTGTACTGCGCGATCAGCAGTGTGACTGTGTGTACAGGCGAGGAAATCTTAAAAATGGTTTCCTCGTACGCTAACCGAAAGACAGGAGCAGCTTGCGCGTGACAATAACAGGAAACCCGGCCCTTTTAGTTGGATTATCTGACACTACTATACGATGACGCCATTTCATGCTGACGACAGTGACCACAAAATGTCGGAGGTGGGGGGTGAGGGGAAGGAGGGGTAGCACTGGTTATAATAACTGACGCGTTAAGAGGGTAAGAAAAGGAAGAAAAAAATAAAAGTTGTGCCAAGTTTGACATTTGAGTCCGATTATGTCCCGGAGTTGGCATCTACGTTTGGTGATACTCTCCAGACAGCATTTTACAGCGGCAGCTGTTAAAGCCACGTTTCCCGGTTGCGCGGTATTGTCGTCGTTGGTGCCGGGGTAACACGAAGGAGCGTGAAGAGAATAGGGAAGCGCTGCGCCACGCTTGTTGGTTGCCGGACGCCTGCTTTGTATGGATGGATGAGCAATCATGCGTGACAGTGCGTGATAGATGGATGGAAAAACTTTTCTTTCAGAGTCAATCAACCGGAGGGTCACAGGACTTTGTCCTATTTCCTCTCGCTAGGCGTCGGTCGTAACCCCCTGGGACTCTGCGGCAGCCAAAGCTTGATTGACGATGTTTCTTTGCACTTCTGGGTATGGGTTGCGCATCAGAGCCTCTCATGAGTCTGGCGTGCGTGTGTTGTCTTTGTAACTTGGGCATGTCCAGACCATGTGTACCATGGTCGCACATTCGTCACAGCTAGTACCTAGCATTGCATTGCCCTGGATATACTTTGCTATAAATCCATGGGTTTGGAAAATACCCCGACCTGGAGTTTCACGTCCCTACCTCTACACCCTTACCATACTAAATGCTCCTAATGGGATGAACATTTCAGACTGCTCTAGCTGTCACTAAAATTCGCATAGTTTTTGAATAGTTTTGGTAAGTGGGCGCTACTTAATGAAAAGTGGTTCGCCCGGCCTCGCCACCTTTCGGCATGCAGCGCGCAGCGTGGCAGCAGACACGTCATGCGGTAGTTATGTCTCTTTGTACGGTGCCCAGACGTTCGCATGTTCAATTGGTGTCGAGCCCGTTAAAGAGTTCAGAACATCGGTTAACTTGTTGTGTGCCTGCGAAAGCTGTGGAAGAAATACAAGTGGTAAGTGTACGGAGCAGCAGCATCGAAGTGAAGCGACCTGAGGGTTTCAACTCTCACAGACTACCTGGAAGCAACATGCCGACGTTACACTGACGTCCGATATTGCGGTTGCATAATTCAGCCTTGCACAAATATTCTATAGTGTATTTGTTCAGTTTCCACTGTTACGGCAGCCGAAAGAGAGATGTCTCAACGGGTTGCTGTTGCCGGCAAAAGACTATTTTTGGAGCGCAATGCGTGCATGCCACAAGCCATATAAAGTTGCAACGCTCCTATAGAGAGGGAACCAGGAGTCGTATTTTAAACTGCTCATTTCGTTTCGTCGTGAAGAAAACGTAAGCGGGGGGAGAGAGAAAACTAGAAATCACAGATGCTATGCTTCAACATTTTTTTTTTCTTCCACGCGTCTAAAATACGTTGTCGTGCTCACCAGCTAGGTGACGATCACTTCGTATCGCTCACCTCCTACACTCTACCCTCTTCCTACCCAATTGCTCCATTTGCGGGCTACATTTCCACGCAATACTACTACAGTTAGGAATGCCCTTGCCCCTCATGGGTGCTCTCATTACCCAGCTGCAAAAGTTCCTGCCTGGAGGTCACCCTTCAGGCCACACGGCGCAGCTACGTCTGATTAGGCGCGCCGCACTGGAAGGGACGGCCGGAGGACTCCTGGACTGAGGATCTCTGCCGGGAGAAGCTCACCACTTACGCTGAAACAATATATTCCTCCTCCTCCTCCTCCTCATTCTCGGTGATATAGCTTGCACTTTTCAACCAGTACCCGCAAACAAAACTTTATACCGTGGCCGATGCCGCTCAGCCAGCAAAGCTAAATTTGATCACCATATTCACGACTTTAAGGACAGCAGTAAGGGCGTGCTCACGCAAATATAATACCGCCTTCGTCACCGTGTGGTCCACGTGTAGGTGGCGATCGCGTTATCTTTTTCGTACGGTCTGACACTTCCAGGCGATTCGCACCATGTCTCCAAAGCCTTATCTCACAAACTGAGGCCGTCGGCCTGGAATGGCCACTGAAAAGTCTTGAGGCAGTGGCCACGAACTAGGGTCCTACGCCACGGACGCACTATTCTAGTCGGATTCTGGACATATACTTAATATACAGCGCTGTTTTGACGCAGATTTTGTACACGCAACACTGAGAGCAAATTGATGCTGGCTTTGATTTAAAGGGTTAGCCCTTTCTCAAAAGAAAAGCTATGAGCGAGAATTGAAAGACAGGTGTTGCCATTACCGGCCACTTCCACAAGTGCGCTACGGTTATGTGAAGTGATTTTGTTTGTTGAATAGAATAAAACACTAAGAAATTATGTGCCCGAGTATAAAGGCGAGTCCTGGGTCGCTACCCCCAGTGCACCTTAGTCACGCTAGGGTGGTAAAAAAAAAGCTGTACTTGCACATGCTAAATTAAGTGTGTGTAAACTCACCGCACCCGACATGCTAGACGTGTTAACGTGTCAACACTCGCCACAGTCCACATTATCACAGGCGTCAGAAGTTTAAATCGAAGTGGTGGGAAAACTTTTAATCTTCACTTCGAATTTCTCAGAAGTAAGAACGTTTTTAGAAGCTGAATAAAAATTTAAAGATTTACGAAAGGCCTGGCTATAAAATTTGACTTGGAACAATATTTTCAAGGAGTTGTCCTCAGTGCATAGCTTCAACTGTCCTCACTGAACAGTGTTTGCGACGAATGTCTCATCCGTTTTTGCGTGTGCGTTTGGGCAATGTAAAAAACGGCCTGGGTTAAACGTGGCTTGAAGCTAGTTTTATACGAGCGAAAGCTGCGTTAAGCATGGTCTCCACTGTCTCGTATCAAATTTCAAAGTCAAGGTCAAAGGTCAATGTCAGGTGCCCAATGGTCATAGTAATATGATCACGTGGTCATGCTACCATAGCTTAGGCCACACCACGCAGTCATGTTCGGTTTGACCTTGCGAGGCACTGAAGGTCATTGTCGATGTGGTGCCCACTGTCTCGAATCAAATGGCAAGTGTCAAGGTCCAAGGTCAATGCCAGGTGCCCAGTGGTCACAGTCATATGATCACGTGGTCATGCTACCATAGCTTAGGCCATATACCACCACGCAGTTAAGTTCGGTGAGGCATTGAAGGGCATTGTCTCATCCTCATCGAAATCGGAAGTTGTACCTCAATGGGTAGAGCTCTCGCTCTAAAACAAAAGCTCGCATATTTGCCTTAGATACCTTCCGATGCGAGTTAGGACGGCGATAGCTTTTTCCCTTCCCTGTCAAAGAAGACTCACTTTCGATTACGCAGTTTCCGAAGCATCACTGCAAGCCCGCGACGATCGATTCGTACGGACGATGAACACCTATGCTGCACGACTCATCCTTGCCATTGAAGGACGCAGAAAACAGCGCCAAATCACGCCAAGTGAGACGCCTCCGGCTGAGTTCCATCAGCCACGTAAGCTCTTGCTCTCGCAAAACAAGAAGCATGGCACCCGCGTCTCCCTCCCCCGTTCTGCCAACATTTAGGAGAGATGCTCACTTTTGTTGGACATCATCCCAGTCTTCTGCGTCCCCGGTTGGCGGTGCGGTGTTTCTGCAAAAGCGAGAATCACAGTCACTCGAACGGTGCGCTGTACTCGGGAGCAGTAAGTAAATAGCGTATAAAAGGGTACTTGCATCGCCTGCGTCGTAAACGGGCTGCTCAGGACCTTCTCCATTCTTCTTCTGCACGGAATCGCCTCGCGCGTCACGCCCCTGCGCTCGAGGATGGGTGATGATGATAGTCGTGACGCCGACGACAGCTTCTTGCCTGAAGAATAAAAAAAAAAGCGTTCACTTTTGTCCATGGGCGTTAGCAGAGATTGTTAGCTTTTAATTCTGATAAATCCATTTTGCGTTCGGCACGGCGCCAACGACTGTGCGCGTGGCTTTTCCAAATGTGTTTTCGAAGCGTCTAGCACTTTTAACGAAGTCAGTGACGCCGTCTAAATTTTTAATACCTTCTAAACAGACTAAAAGGGTGATTTTTCTTGTGTACAAAAGGAATCACTTTTCCAAGACAAGATATAGAGACGGACGTCGGGAAGTTCTCCGGCGCGCCCAGGAGGATCTTTCTGACGCTGTCACTTCTTCCTCCTGAGTTTTCGTTGCGAAAAAAAGCTTCGGACGGTAAAGAAAGTAATTAAAATAATAACTGGGTATTGATATATTTGAGAGAAGAATAAGGCTGCAATTCCGTTAGCGTGGAAGTGTGCGGCATGCGTGAATTTACAGCCATTCCTATTCTTTTTGTGGAAATAGGGGGCTCTAAATATGCACGCACAAATTTCCAGATCCTTCTAGACGTTAGAACATAATGTATGTCGGAAAGGGTTAAGGGAACGCGTGCTTCATGAGCAACAAATGCATGTGTGGTTACTATCGTTTCAAGTTCAAACCAGGCAAAAAAAAAGAAGGAAAAAAGACAATTGTAGCTCTTGGACAGAATTTTTTTTTGTTCGAAAAGTATGCCATGAGGCGTAAGTTGAAAAAAGGGGAAAGAATGAAGACGGAGTGAAGAGGTGTTAGCGATCGTTGTATCGCTGTATCCCGTTCCCGCCCCCGTATGAGCAAATTCCCATACGAATCCGCCTCCATGTGACCTCGTGTGGTGACGCGTGCATCCCATCGTAGCCTTTGGCTACGAAGTACTGCGAAATCATGAACCATCATTAACCATCATGAACTAATCACGCGTGCAACCTGCACACATTTCTTAATGTGTAAATAGTTTGAGTATATTACCTCTCCCCATCCTCTCTTCCTGTTCCCTCACCTCTTTCATTTCATTTCTCCATTCTGCCTGCCATCCTTCATTTCCGCCACCCCAACTCGGGTGCTTCAGCATTGATGGCAGATGCGGGGGCTAGCAAAAATCTTATCCTTCCTTTTTATTATTTTACTAAACCACTGCTACTACCATTCGAGCACCGCTGTTCACCCTGGAGAAAGATCCTGATACTGCTAGCGTCTTAAAAACAGAGAAAGAGAAAAGGGCGGGACAAAGATACGCCCAGCTGCTTTCTCGTGAGTGTAACAGCGTTAATTCAACCGTGAAACTGATTCCAGAAACCACTTGGCATTTGTTACGCGCCTAAATACTTGCTGTTTAGAGATAAAGTATTTTTCCACTGCTCAGCCTTTGGTTCTGTGCGCTTTGCCTGCGTGTTTGCTTTGACGGCCGAATGCGTTTGATTATGCATAAACTCCGGGCAAATGTAGTATTCTCCTTATATATTTGGAACATAACCGTGCCCACTAAGCGGAGCAATCACAGTCGCGCACCTTGACCCTATGCGAGATCCCGAGTCCATCGGTGGTTCTCATAAGCCCCTTGGAACGCAGCCGTGGTTCAAGTTGGATCGCGATGGAATACGCAGATCACTGAACACAGTGAGAACGCGATTTTGTTCAGGAACAACAGCAGCGGACTGCTCTCTTTGTAAGCATGATTGCAGGCGTTTCGAAAAATCGGCGCCCAGGGCAAGCCAGAAAATCATATAAAGCCTCACAGGAAACAAAACCTTACAGTTCTCAGTGCGGCCACGAGATGGTGGGACATGTCCATTAAATGCAGGGTGTCTCGATACGGCTTCCTTTGCTAACTACGGGATGCTCCGACGCAAGGAACGTGACAAGTCACCTTAAGCAATCTAATATTTTAATGTCTAGACTATGCTAATATGCCGGTTAGGATACGCATGTGTCGTAACCGCCCTGTTAAAAAAATGGCTGTGGTTTAGCTCTGGTTAAATCAGGAGTGACGCGATAGCTACATATGGCCGAGTGGAACTTGCTGAGTTGAAGTGCAAAGTCAGTCTTTCGCCGCTCTGTTCTTCTTCTTCTCCTGAGTAAAGGACTCTGTTTCGCTGAGCGTTACTTCATCTTCGTCCCACTTGACACGGCGCATGCGCACAGCTATTGCAGCTGTGGAGCGCCGCGCTGCCGGCAGCAGCTGCTGCTCCGCACCACGTGACAAACCCACGTGATCAACCCCGTGACCAACGGCCGCACCACGTGATCAACCCACGTGACCAACGACCGCACCACGTGATCAACCCACGTGATCAACGGCGCCGCCACGGAGCTCAAGTGGTGCCACACTGAAGGGTCGAAGATGTGACGTAGTGTAGCTATCGCTACAAAAGGGAATAGCCACGATTCATAATCACCGTCATCCAAAGCCACTCAATGCAGAGCCAGAAGAAGCGCATAACTATAATTAGAGACATTCGATAATGCAGTAGGGAACTTAGAGCCGTAGACCCTAGCGGATATGAAAGGGGAAACTAGAGATATATCTCATAAAGATCTCCAGGATTTTAACTGTAGTGACTGTGTTATATAGAAAGCATAATGATAGAGCAGCGTGCAGGCACATTTGGATGTTTGGTGTTAAACTGTTTTAACTCGATAGCGTTAAGGAGCTCGTGTCGCAGAAAATCCGGCGTCGTCGTCAGCGTCGTTGACCCAGTGTTGCTGAATCGTAGGAAATTTCCCATATCGTGGGGAAAATCAAGCCACTGAAGGAAAAAGGGAATTTTGTTCAATAACTCATGGAAAACTTGGGAAATTTTGGTTTCGCTAAAGACCGTTGTTGTAAATGTGCTTTCTCAGGAAAATGTGCAGGGATGAAGGGAAAATGCTGCTATCATGGCGGCCTGACTAGTGTCGCGAGAAGAAATTTGGCTTGTTGTTCCCTTTTAATTTGCTGCCTAGCCTTGGATGCAGAGCCCTGTTCCATTCAGGTTCATTCAGGCTTCGAGGGCTGCGTCCTTGGATTTCTTCCAGATATAGTGGCGGTGACCCTTCCATTAATTGCTTCCAACCACTCCCAGCTCTTAAGTCACACAATCCCCTATGTACGCATGTTGTTGTAAAAGAATTCCCGAAATTTTCTACGGTCTATACAGGAGAGGCTAGAAGGAAATGGAAGTAGCCGAGCTGGTCTCCGTCCCATCGCAAAAACTAATAAAAACGAAGTGGGGACTGACGATGATTTGATCAAGAACAATCCAGCCCTGATGTTCATTATTAGTGGGCTTTGTATTTATTTTATTTCCCTCATTCTTATATTTATTACCTTGCCTGTACTCAGTATAAAATTACTATATTTTGAAAAAATATTATTGTGGAAAAAATGGAAAATTATTTGCCGACAACTGCGAAAAACCAACTGGCCAATGCGGCAACACCGCGTTGACCGTGTGCGAAAAGACAACGAAAAAACCCAAATGAGGCAGATAGGCCACCTATGTCAGGTAACCTTGTGATCCCATCGCAACCTGCCCTCCGGATTACGAGAGGACTGCGCACCGTGGCAGGTGGCTGTTAAATTAATTAATTGGTCGCAACAGGTTGCTCGGGGAGAGCAACATATCGGTCGCAAAAGCCCCACCAGTGGCAGCACCTGCCATCGCAGGGTACTGGTGCATCGCTTAACCGCTGCCCATCTGCGCCAGAAGTGTCATGAGTACTCCCACAGATCTATGACCGTTACGTAGAAAATAACCAATTCTGCAAATACGGGCATTAACCCATGACGCTATCGCGGCATGCCCTTAAGGCGGAGTTAAATGTGGCCTCCATTTTTTTTTTCAGTCTGTCACCGCAGCTACATCTTATTCTCACGCGCACTCAAAATTTGGGCGAACTTTAAGCCAAAAACAAAGAAACAATAGGAAAGCTTCAAGAAATAGAACAGGCCATATGTAGGCTTGTGTGTCACTATGTGGCGCAGTGTTGCGCTTATAGTAGCGTCTGCACTGAAGCCCTTTGTGGATGGAAATTGCTATAACAACATCAAATGAAACGCAGCAGAAATGTCAACGCGAAAGCTCGCACCTTTTAGCTCCTGCAGAGGAAACACAAGCGAGGTTAATTAACGCCTCTAAAGGAGAGTGAAATTCACCGGAGCTAGTATTGAGCTTAACCGCAGGATAAGATGTCATTTTGCTGTTCGCGCTTCAGTTATCTCGTTCGCGTTTCATTTGTGGCTGATAGTACATGTTCGGCTCTGTGACTAAGACTGGCTAAACGTATTCTGATTGAACATAATTATCGTTTAATTACGAAGTTCACTCCTAGGTGTATATGTTCTAAGCTGAAGCGTGCTCGAGCCACGCTGCATCAGCTGGGGCTTAAAGTCATAAACACTAAATTCCCATCTATGCGCAACAGTGACACAACTATTGGGCCTTGACACAGTTGTGTTCCATTTCTTACTATTCATTTCAATGGAGTGGTCGGGTTTCGATACCTGAGATGTGAATGGACACCCTCTGTGTTTTTAGCCCCGTTTCCAATTAAACAACTCCCAAACTATGGTATAGCTGTAAGCTCTTTCCTATATGGCATGTGTTAGCAGTATTGACGCTGTTAATAATGCTGTTTATAATATGAGAGTGGCGTGTTGAAAACTCTCCAGCACAAGCTTTTCTTAACGCTGGACAAACACATGGCGGAATGGTAATCGAAATTGGAAGGAAGAAAGAATCAGAGAATCATGCCCTCCACCGCACGAACAGCTAAGTACAGCAGATTCTGTAGCCTGGCACCAGATACCTGCAAGCTCATTTCAAAACTCACATAAACAAAGCAAAATGTATCCTACTCAATACCCTTACGCCCGCCATTGATGTGAAGTAAATCCTACACTTTTCCACATTTCGTGGTTGTGCGCGAACAAGCCTTAACGAAAGACGACACATACTCTGACGTCTTACGAGCAGTGGCAGGCTCAACTGACTAGCGTATCCTTATCTGTGAAGACTCCACCCATTCGGTCGTCAAGCAACTCTCAAGATCAGATTGTCAATAAAGTTTATCCCTTTTGTAGCGATAGATACATTACGGTAGTATTTCGAGCATTCAGCTCGGCGGTGGCGGCGCCGCCGCCCTGTGGCTGCACCACCACCCTGTGGCTGCGCCGCCACGCTGTCAAGTGGTTGGTCACGTGGTGCGGAGCAGGGGCCGGCGGTAATTTGTAATTAAACTGAGCAAGTTCCGCTCGGCCAGCTGTAGCTATTGCGTCACTCCAGGTTTAACCAGAGCTAAAACACCGCCAGTTTTTTTTTCTTGCGAGGTTAATTGCTTCCATTCATTCAACCTGATGATCAAGATTTTGTCAATAATTGACCGATTTGTTTTAGAATCAGCTATGTATTGTAATATATGCAAACCCACCCTTGAAAAGGAGTCTTTAGGGACAGCCACGTGAACTGAACATAAATGAATATAATATTACGTCAAATAAGAGTGAGTAGGCGAATGGGGCTGCTGCTTCTCCAACGAGCGGCAATAGACCGTGTGGAGTTTCGCGTATAAGTCTATAAAGGTGGTTTTTCTTAGAACACTATTTAGCAAATTCTCAACCATCTAATGTGCTGAATGTTTTTTTTTTCGTGACACCTGCAGACGCGCAGTGACCTACTTTCGACCGGGCGAGTTGGTAGAATAGCTGCGAGAAACCTGACAGGGAAAGAAATACACACGTGCCCAACACAAGAGGGCACTAGGCGCTGCCTGGCTACCCATTGGTTGTCAGCGCCCGGTGTAACATGACTTTTCGGCGCACCCAAACATCGGGATACTTATGTAGTGCCCCTGCCACTTACTAAATCCTCACTGTAACCGCAAATAGAGCACTTAGCCTACATTTGGAAGCTATTATCAGCACTGAGATAGGTTGACGTTGACATACCGGAAGTGAACTTTCCACATAGTGGGAAAGTAAATAAACAGTGTTCTCACCCAGACCTTTCAATCTCATATCCTTGCCTCATTCCATTTCAAGTCCTGCACGATGGTTTCGTCCACTCGCCAGTTCCTTGCTTCGAATCGTGCTCTGTCGCTGGGAATAGTCTCACCTGCGGGCTGTTTTCACGAAGTTCGACGGGCATTCATATACCACACAAGCGTGTGTTTTCAGAGCAAACAACTGAGCTCACGGTAAAAATCTGGCGCGACCAAACAATTTAGCGTGACATTTCCTTCGGTAAACGCTGGATGGGTGCGCACACAATACCTATGGAAGCAAAACAGTGGCCAAGTTCTGGATTCGCAGTGGTTGCCCAACTTTTGCCGCTTGCGTTGGCTCGCTGACCTTTAAAATTATTGTTAGTTGAGAAGTCTGTGGAAACATTTCTTGGCCTGACCTAGCAATGGACCGGTCAGTAATTCACTTACTCGGGGCTTTAGTTAGGCAGCTTTGTTCTTTCTGCTTGTTTTGTCAACTTATGTTGCTCAACTTTCCCGCGCCCTACGAAATAGAAGACATCCTCTGCGTTTTAGCGGCTACTGCTGTCAAAACCACTACAGAACTTGACGAATTGAAACTCTTCGCTTTTTGATGTTTCTCGACGCCGATGCAGCACTCACACTGCGGCTGAAGCCTGGCCCGCGTGGAGCATTTTATTTTTTTAAACGAAAAGGCGCCGCCTATGAAACGCACGCGGCTGTTCCGCCAAACTTAGGCCATCACGGGCGCAAGAAAGAGGCACGATAAATGGTCATGGCAGTGCAAGTTCGGCGGCGCGGCCAGGTGTATTTCAAACGTGGCGAGACCTAGCGCAAAAAAAAAAAATGGCTGCGTCTTAGCTCAGCTAACCCTGGTTATGCAAGGGAAAGCTTTGGTACCACCTGGTTAAGCCTCGGTTTAGCTATGGTTAGCGACGAACCAGACGAAGTTCCCGCTCTTCATCGGTTTCGACTGCTCGTTTAGCGCGTTTACGTTCCCTATGGATTGCTAAATCCCTCGCACGGATGGCACTGTCGACCGGATGATCAGGCTCGTTCCGACGTCTGCGAGTACTTACTCTCGAAGACGTCGGCTCCGGCCGACTTGCTTCGTCCATGGGGAACCTGCGCTGCCAAAGTGGCACTGCAATTGTTCCATTCGGTGACTCAAAACTGCTTTTGTCAGCCGCTTGGGCCTCTGCAAACGCGAGAACACATTCTGCGCGATTAGATACCCGCGTTTGGCTGACAGCATTCATTGCCCAGCTTCTCTCGGCGTAGCCCAGATAGCTGACGCACGGCATGCGCGCCTTCGACAGAGCGCGGAGGCTCACGCCAATAAGCGCCTGAAGGTGGCGCGGAATAGTAATAATAGTACTACCCAAAACTGCTTGCTCTTCTCGCTAGCCAGTGTGTTATGGCGCTGCAATCGGCACCGCAAACTTCAGCGCAAGTTCCCCATAGCGAGACAATGGATAGGCAGCGCGCAGCGGCCGCGGCGACGGCGGAGCGCGTGGCTGCAGCTGCTGCGAGTCACGTGGCACGTCACGTGGTTACTTACGCAGCCCCGCTCCGCCTGTTCAAGGTCATTTGTGCAGCCCCAGCGAAATCGGCGCCGCGAGGCTAGCAAAGCTTTCGTTTTAAGAAGAAACGCTTCATGCAGGCCAGGCTTTAGTGCAGTGCTGACGTCGAGCTTTGCATAGGGTTTCTAAGGCAGCAGTCATTGTATTTCTAATATTGACTGAGCGCCGCGAAAGAAACACCTTAGGGTGTAGGCCAATAGAGTTCAACGGGAACATTGATCTCCAGTCTCGAATCGCGTTTCTGTGCCAGCCCGTACCGTAAAAAAATTGAGATATGGCGGTTGCTCCTCAACGCGCTCTTGTATGAAACGCCGGCTCCATGCAAGAAATTTGAATACCTTTCACATCAAGGAAAACAGCACCGCTTGCATCTGTTCGTCGCCCTGCTGAGCAGTGGCATGGTCGGAGCGGTTCATCGGGTTGACCACAAGTGTTGCGTGAATTAGAATGCAGCTTCAGCTCTTTTCATGCAAAGTTCTCTCTCTCAGGAAGAGAAGAATAAGAACAAGAAAAAAAAGAACACGCGGATTTTCCCCAACTTTAGAGGTAAACAGGTGACACCAGCAGCTGCACTTGCTGCTTAAAACATTCATAAAACTTTCTGCTGAACAAATTAGACTGGCCATGCACCCTTTAGGACACCCTCATCGGTCACTGGCACCCGCATACATGCCGCAGTGTGCTTTGAAGTGAATCCTTCGCAAGAAGGCTCTGAAGTGTTCGGCAACTACAAATGCTTGCCACCCCTACAGACGCGACAATCTTATTTCCGCAGAAGCTGAGGCAAGTTTCGTTGCGGCCTTCTTAGAAACGAGATATTTTTTTCCATTGCCTCCAGTTCTTAGCTGGCGAACCGCAAAATGAGAGAAACAGCATCCCACGAGCGTCTCGGGCGCTCGAGAGTGCGATGGCGTCGATCGAGGATTTTGCAAAAAATATATTCAGCTCAAGCGTTGGCCTCCTGTAAACAAACTGAAATATTTACATGCATTGTAGGGATACAGTTTTGTGGGATAGCGGTGAAAGAACATAAGCAAGGTGTGTTGTTGGGCTAGTTGGTTTACTGCTTCTTTGCAACAAAGGTTGAACGCTATACACA
This sequence comes from Amblyomma americanum, assembly GCF_052857255.1. NCBI lineage: Eukaryota > Metazoa > Arthropoda > Arachnida > Ixodida > Ixodidae > Amblyomma > Amblyomma americanum. The sequence goes on along the minus strand of NC_135498.1, from coordinate 31,855,134 downwards.
CGATGTCATAATAAAGAGACAGGCCAAGAGCAGCAACGCATGCGCAAAACTAACACGACAATAGCAAAACGAAAATTGTACGGTCAAGAAGCAGCGTCGCTAAAGTGCTTTCCTAAACAGCTCGAATTATTTACCACGCAGCAATACAGATGCATAGCTAAGACACTGCATCCTTTTTTTTTGTTTTATGATGAGCTTCTAAGAGCTCGCGCGGGACAACATTCTGGCATCTGCCTGTGTGTTCGAATCTGGCCATGCAGTGTGTTTGAACTCTTGAATGTGCGAACGCAGGTACAAAGTGCCTTTGTTTGTGATCAACTTTTTTGCTCGCATGCGCTATCACTAATGCGTCTTCCTGTAGACTATATAATATAATGTAATATAATATAATATATAATATAATTTATTTATTTATTTCTGACACCCTCAAGGCCCGGGTCGGGCGTTACAGAGGGGATTGGAATACATAACATAACATGAATAAAAGAAAAGTACAGGCATAGTATAGCGGAGTCAATCGAGAAATGTTAAACAGTGCAAACATAATTTAATAGGAACACCAAATTATGTAATAATAATATTATTATATATTAATACATAATAAACTTTGACACAAGTGAAAGGGATCTCTACACTACGCCCACCTCGTATTGTCCAACCGTCTTCCGAAATAAATAAGCTGCCAGTGAGCGAACGTCCTCCGTCTACTTGTTCATGCCCGTGTCTTATATGCTACGCTCAACCTTTGTTCCAAGAAGCGGTGAGAGAAGAACAATTTATGGCAGCGACGTTGTCAGAAAACCTTTGAATGTTTATCGCTTACATGTGTTAGACTTCCGATATTAAAGTTCCGACCACATATTACTAAATAAAGCGTTACCATATATTGAACCATTCCTTTATTTATTTATTTATTTATTTATTTATTTATTTATTTATTTATTTATTTATTTATTTATTTATTTATTTATTTATTTATTCACTTATTTATTTATTTGAACCTCGAGAGTCTCTGGCGGGACATTACACGAGGGGTGGGCGCAAGAACGGCGGTTAACAATGAATGTTACGTGGGAATCATGACAATGACATGTCTTCCTAGATGGCAGTCTTAAAATGGGCTGGATCAGGGATTAGTGCTAAGTCGCAGGGAAGGCCATTCCAGTCGCGAGCTGTGTGCACAAAAAATTACTTCTGGAATGTAGTAGTGTGGGCATGATGCGGGATGACGCTGTTTGGATGGCCTGTGCGGGCTGTTCGACGTGCTGGTAGAATGAGGTTGCTGTCATGGGGTGAACAATGGAAAAAACCTGTGATAAAGGCAGAGACGTGAAATTCGGCGACGGGAAGCGAGAGAAGGAAGCTTTAGTTGGAACTTCAAGGCGGATATGCTAGAGTATCGCGAGTAGTTCTAAAAAATAAAGCGAGGTGCACGATTCTGAACAGATTCAAGGGCTGAGGTAAGGTTAAACTGATGGGGGCCAAATATTGCGCAAGCGTATTCAAGTTTAGGTCGCGCAAATGTTTTATAAGCTAGTAATTTTAAGGAAGAAGGTGCCATGCGCAGGTTACGACGGAGATACCCAACTGCTCGATTAGATGAATTTATTATGTGGTTAATGAGGCAAGACCATGATAATTCTATGAGTGTTAATTCTATCGAAATAGTTGGCCAATTGAGTGCGTCAGGGTGTAGCGAAGCTGGTGGCTTCACGATTGAAGAGAAAAAAAATAGACAGGTGGTAAAGAAGGAAGGATAAGAGCTGTTTCTGTACTAAAAAACGTAGAGGGGTAATCACGCATAACGAACGTTTCGAGTTTTAACGTCTTCAACAAAGACACTTCTCCCACATCAATATGATTAGACACGGCAGACGCCGTCTCTTAAAGGCAGATACAGCGACAACCTGGTGGACCAACGGGCCCCCGTCGAACAGGTCCGCAGGGCAGCTCAAGCCAGCAGCTCTGGAATAAAGACCCAACGCATAAGCTCAAGCAACTACTTTTTGTTTAATAAAGTTTTCCCCCTAAACCTCCTCCTCCTCAAAAATGTACGAACTAGCTCAACCTTCTGTTTTACTGTGCTTTCATGCACAGCGCTTGATTGGGACATTCCGGCGTATGCACTAATTAATACCCCGTTACAATAGAAGTCCAAAACCCTCCACACACTTTACTGTTTGCACTCATGTCGGAAGGTGTGTACAGGCCTTGGAACAGGGTTTGCACGCAGAGAGAGCTCCGCGTGCTTTAATTTTTAAATGAGCAGGTTTCTTTACAAATCGAACCTCATTTAACTTCAGGGTGTTAGATCAATAAAATGTTTGCGGATATACTACACACTCCATATAATCATCCCAGCCGCCCCCGTGAATGTAAAAAAATCAGGGAAAGATTTAAACCGACAGTCGCTTAACAGAATCATCTGGCTGTATTAAACGAAAAAAATAAAGAATGGCGACAGTGAATGCACTTGGTGCATCACTATTTTAAAATCCGGAGAGTTACGAACCTGCATACCGAACTTTTCGCTTGCACGGAACTCCAGAGAAACTGCCTTCGATAAGAGCAAATAAGGGCCAAACAAGAACAATGCTAGCAGTGCTTATTAGCTGCTGATGAGCTCGGCTCTCCAGTTCCCGCACGCGAGCAAAGTGAACTTGGCATGCGTTTTCGAAAACCTCCACTTGTCATTCAAACTCAGACTGAAAAAAACTAAACAAAATGCGAACGCTCTCGAGGACAAGTATGCAGTGATAAAAGAAATAACGGCAACTAAAAAGGGCTGGTTCAGACGTGAAGTTGTCTCTTTTGCCTGCATGTTCGTGTTTAACTAGTTGATCATGTTCGCTTTTCCACGGGTAACTGTCATAATCTCCTGGCTTCTTTTTGCGCCCTCCATGCATTCCAGCTTGCCAAAAAAATACGGCACCAAACCTCCAGTTTCTCGGACTATTTTGTTTGCAGCGCTTGTCTTATGATAATGATCAAAATGAGCATGGTGCTATACTTGTATGCATTCCCAACAGAAATGCAATTAGCATAAGGTTACCGGGATCTATTAGCGTTTTTGCGTTGTTTTTTCATTCTGATCGAAGGGATTTTCCGGATTCTTGTTACCCTACATCCTCTAAAATCTCCGGATCAAATTTACATGGCATTTACAACTTGCTCAGACTCCAAGAGTAAAAATATATACGTAAAAGGGTGGTGTCCAACGTGTCAGCACGAAAAGCGTTCGTCGCTTGAAGGGGGGACGGTTTTCTGCTGAAGCCTTCTTGTTAGCAAGGGAGCACTTGCTCCAGGTCTGCCTTTTTGATTTTATTCGGTATAGCCTGGAATGTGATTTACACTTACATGCACATTTAGTTCACGTTCGGCTCGTTTGTGTGCACCACCTTTGTAGGAGCAAGTTGAGCTCCTCCTGCAAGAATCGGTGCTAATGAGGGACAACCAACCATCATTCTTCCGTTCATGTGATGATTGTCCTCTGATGTTGTTTGAGAGCTTTAATGACACAAAGCTGTCATAAATTTCACAAATTTTCTCGCTATTTTTTATTGTCTGTAGCTTATTATTTTTTTTTACTTAGGCGCTCGCTCAAAGCACGCCCAGGTTTACAGCAGCGACATTGGAATTGGCACTTTAAGTGGTGCTCAGAGAGAGCATGGAATGTCACGCCAAGGCAGCAAAGACACCTGACGTTGTTAAGGTGTGCACCGAGAGCGAGTCGTTACGGCGGCGTTTTTTTTTCTCTCTCCCTAAAAACCAATTTTAATTTTCCTTCGAATCCGGAGTTCGCGGGTTCGAACCCGACAGCGGCGGCTGCGTTTTTATGGAGGAAAAACGCTAAGGCGCCCGTGTGCTGTGCGATGTCAGTGCACGTTAAAGATCTCCAGGTGGTCGAAATTATCCCGGAGCCCTCCACTACGGCACCCCTTTCTTCCTTTCTTCTTTCACTCCCTCCCTTATCCCTTCCCTTACGGCGCGGTTCAGGTGTCCAACGATATATGAGACAGATACTGCGCCATTTCCTTTCCCCAAAAACTAATTAATATTATTAATTTTCCTTCGACGCGTTTAGGCTAGCACTCAGACCACGCTTCGTGACCCTTTCTCTGCGTGGAATATTTTTGTGCATTACAGCCGTGTAGCGGGTATAGTGCGTGGCAATTTCGGGTCCGTGGCACGCTTATTGAACAGGACGCAACACTCGCTTTCTTCCGGGTCCTAGAGGAGAAGGCTTAACGGCACGCTGTAAGATTCCATGTATTCAGACTTCGACGTGGAAGCAGTAGTAGTAGCAGTAGTATAAATCTTAGCAATAGTTGCAGCAGTTGTGATAATGTATGTGGTATAATGTATATACAGTAATAGTAGTATAGTATATATTATATATAGTTGTTTAGTATCTAGTAGTATATTATATGTAGCATATTGTCGTTGTAGCGGTGGTGGCCGTAGTTGTTTTGCCAAGGCGGGAAGAGGGGTTGTGGGCAAGTTATAACGGCTACCGTGCTGCACGATGAGCCTTGTAACAATACAACAGGACTTGTCGGGCTAGTTGGTTGATCATAATGCAAAAAAGACGAACTGCGCAACAAGAACACGGACGAAAGGGAGGCAGACACACACTAACGCAGACTTACAACTTTACTAAAGGAAGGAATACAGGGCAAATATATATAGCGATCCCCAACGCACTTCAAATCTGATCAATATGGCACGTGACAATCTGCCCAGGCGATAAACAGACCACACAAGAACCAACCGCTTACAAGATAATCTTATACCGGGCCGGCCCTTTCTATGAAAGCGTTCCTTTGCTTTTTGTTTTCATAGAAAGGGCCGGCCCGGTATAAGATTATCTTGTAAGCGGTTGGTTCTTGTGTGGTCTGTTTATCGCCTGGGCAGATTGTCACGTGCCATATTGATCAGATTTGAAGTGCGTTGGGGATCGCTATATATATTTGCCCTGTATTCCTTCCTTTAGTAAAGTTGTAAGTCTGCGTTAGTGTGTGTCTGCCTCCCTTTCGTCCGTGTTCTTGTTGCGCAGTTCGTCTTTTTTGCCTTGTAACAATGTCTGGCGTCTTCTGAAGATGCGTCGTTAGCGTGTTCATACTCACTCTCTTTCATCTCCACCAGAACCGCACTAGCCAGAGGCAACGCGTCAGTTTGTTCCGCGTTAGAAATAAGTGCAATGCGTCGTTTGGAATTGAAAGGAACCACACCTTCAAAGAAGCGTAACTCTCCTGGTTGTGTAAGACGCTCTAATCGATGATCTGATGAAACGCCCACTAGGTATCCCAGCGATGTGTTATCAGGACAAGAAGGATTCTAAAAGGAAATAATGTCGCGCCACTGCTATATAGACGTGCTGCATAACAACTATAATTAAACGCCAGATTTAGTTAGAAGACATCCTGTAAGCAAGCAAGCCACAAATATCGATAAGACGTATCCGAAAGGAACAAACGTCCTAGATGGGAATTGTAGCCCATTCAAGATCCCTTGTGCATCCAATAACTTTAAACTGTGGTGTATGTTATACGTTGTGGCACAGAAGTACTACGACTTAAACTGCCTATTCTGCATACGTTCTACGCAAGATACCTTTCTGATGAGGGAAATGCATGTTTTCTAAACTGGCCACCATAAAATTCTCATGAAATTCGGACTTATTTTAGGTCACAATGTAATCTGGGATAGATGACCAGAATGTAGTACATTTTGAACACTTGGCTGGTGCTGCAATGTGCGTGCAGGAACAGCTACTACTCTTGAATTTATTTTTAGCGTTTCGCCACTAATCAGCCTGTTCACTACCTGAACGATTAAGGTTATCTATTGAATCGTATCCTACTCAGAATATTTTAAATAACCTCGATGTTTATTCAGATAGCTTTGCTGATCAACATTTCGCATCCAGCATACCTGGGTACTCCTTATTTGAGCGGAATGCTTCTGTGTTTGGATCGCGCGGGCGTATAGTGCGTACGCTACTTGGTGTTATTGCTGCTATAAAGACGTGCAGTAGGAGAGCTATTATTCGACGCCATATTGAGTTACAAGAAATCTTGTAAGCAAGTAAGTCACAAATATCAATTAAACGTACATCAAAGGACCAAATGTCCGGGACGAAAAATATAGCCCAATCAGTATCCCTTGTGCATCGAATAATTTGAAACGCGTGACGCATAAGTTTCCTGCACTCAAAGCCTATTTCCATTTCGATCAAACTACCTACTTTGCATACGTTCTTCACATATCTGTGGAATGATATGCTCACAATGGCCATAATGACCTGAAAGATACATACACAGTATTCGTGCTGGTGCTTTTTGCTTCAAAGTTGTTTTTCCAGACATTCATAGGACGTGACAAATATCCAGCCTTTTCATCTGTGCTCATCATTCAAAGCGCGTTAGAGGTACCAACGCATTTCTGATCTCCTTATTCTACTGCATAGCGCAAGGTGTGCAAGGGGTGCATAAACAAATAACAATATCCATTCACGGTGCAGTACAATGCCGACCACCTAGCATTATGCACGTGTTCGACAACGGATATTACTGGATATCTAAGAAGTTCCTACATTCCTTGCAGTGACAGCTACCAGAATTCTCACGAAGAGTCTACCCATCTTTACGGGGAAAGCTGTTGATCAGAACAGTTATCTGGATGATTGTTTTGGCTATTCACGCCAAATTTCCGGAGCACAATGCGGTAGGTCTATTTAGGACATTCTGTTAGCGGAAAAGTGGGGTGAAATCACTTCAAGAAAGATTGTGTGAATTTCTGCATGATTCAAAACGCGCAAGCTTGCGCAAAGATATCCTGGCTGGCCCTCTAGCCAGCCTGCAACGGTACTTTCAGCGTGCAAACTGTATAGAATGTCTTCTACACGTGTGAAAAAAGGTGTCTTGCAGCCGGCATGAAAGGTTTGTTTCATGGACATCTTGCAAGAGCTTACAAAGCCCGGAATAGCAGAAGCGTTGTAGATATGCCTAGCACAAAAATTTTCAAAGCGTATAAAGATTCTTTTTTTCAACGCATCTTAGGCTCAGAACACTCGAAATATTCCATATATGCCTTCTAGACATCCAGAAAGAAATTCCTTCAAGAAGGACTGTCGCAAACGATGATAAGTTTTCCAGCGGAAACCATTTTACGCATTACTAGATATAATGATATAAGATTTTTTTTTGTAATCAAATCAGGCATTATTGGTTGCAGAATTATTACAACATATAAACTATACAGGTTAGAGTCGTCAAGTCAAAAGTCTATACCTGGACCCTCGTTTGGTCATTAAAACATAAAACTAATAAGTGTAAAACCAGCGAATTGCTTACAACACAAGCATTAAGATATGAGTAATAACACGCAGAAACGGTGACAAATTTCATAATTACACTTGTACTAAAATTACACAGCAAGAACGCGTGCTCTCGGGCCCACGCGCCAGCTTTAGTAAGGCTTTGAACTGGTAACACCGATAATACACACGTAACCTAGCCTCCGTAAGCTTTCACAGGCACGGAGATTGCGATTTGGCGGTTTGTCGAAGGGCATCACAAATCACTGCTCGCCTTCACACGTCGTGGTATTCATTTACGTTTTCCGCACGTGGCTTTCAGTCACATGTGCTACTTCTGCAAAAATGACTCACTTTCATTAATGTTAGAGCTCCTCGTGTGTGTAATAACGACGCGGCCAGCTGGAGGATCATTTAGTAGATACTTATTTAGAGTCGCACGCCTGGTACTAAAGCTACTTGACCCTGTTGAGTAGCTATAACCGGAATGACTTTATAAGCCAGTCGCTACAAGAGCAAGAAACAGAAAACACTTTATGTGGCAGCTTCGTTTTAGCTCCGAGGAGGGAATGAGCTTATTCCTCCAGGGCCAGCTGATTTTAACAGCAGGTTTCGGCTGCTGTGCATTGCCGTTTGCAAAACATAGCGTATGAACCCGAGGCCGAGTGCTTGGGGTTGAGTTGCGCCAGCAGCTGTCCAGAGGGCGCCACTCGTCCAGCGGTGTGGCACCGTACTCTCAGGGCAAGATTTAAGTAAACAGAGAAAGAACAGGAGAGAACAAACGAAGGGTTTTGAATTAGACGTGCGTATTACAATGAAATGTTTTTTGATTGATAAAATTATCGAAGCAATTGTTTTTATTTTAACTTACTATCAAGCTTTGCGCCTGCATTGCATATTTGGCGATACGGAGGAATGAATACTTTACCAACGTTGGCAATTTTCGGCGCCGTAACATAAATAAGGCAAACGTAATCTCTGCTCAAAATTTAAGCGGGAGGAAAGCAGTGGTAGGCGATGAAAATATATTGTGAGAACAGAAAGCTTTCTTAAATATATTAAAAGCAATAACCTCCAAAAATTTCTTCGCTTAGTTTCTTTAGGCTGTGCGGCCGTCGGCCCCTCTGTCTTATTTAATAAAGATTGACTGTGCAGCTAAACAGAGCCTAGAAAAGTATGCAGGCTTCTGAAAGGTAACTGCTATAATGCCTGAATGCCGTCCATGCGAACAGTTATGCACGTGCAACTGTGTGGAATTCGCTAGGGAAAGTGACCTAGAGAGCAGCTTGCTTTTAATGCAAAGCTGTCACAACGTGTGGTACACGACGACCTCATGATCCCACGTGTTATAGCGTTTGATGTGAAGGGTTATCTAGAGCCAATAATCAGTCAAAGTTCGTGCCGATAACCTTGAACAAGCAACACATGTTTTCTATAGTAATTCCATACACTTTAAACAGAAAGGTGCAAAAAGGGAGTAAGCCCTTTTATGTAAAAGGAGTGCGCTAGCGTACAGCTTACTCCTTTTTCATTCCCATATAGGCGTATTCTTGTTTAGAGTGTAAATTGAAGAGTGTGTGCTGTTGGTAATCTAAGGCACAAGTTAAGAGGTATGCTTTTTGTTTTTTTTCGTTTTCACTGGCGACAACCAGTTATACGAACTTCAGTTGGGACAGAAAGGTTGGTTGTCATTCGAGGCCTCGACAGTAAAAAAAAAAAAATGAATATCTTTTGTTGTCCACCGATGAGGCCGGTGACGTCAAGGCTGTCCTTCCTGACGATAGCATACGCCTTGTACCATATGCCAGTGAGCAGAACAAGCGTAGATCCCATAAAAAACCTTACTTGTTACAGTGCTAGCGTCAAGATAAGTTCCTAAAGGAGGGAAGAACTATGATAAAGAAATAAAAAAAATGACATTCAAGTTATTTTTGCAGAAGATTTTTAAGTTTCTTTTTCTAAACTTGTAAGGGGGCTAGGTAACTTTCTGTATTTTTAAAAACTGTTCACTAGCTGTGTGTTCCGGGATGGGCACATCACTCGGGCACACGACAGAGCTCACTCTGGAATGGACATATTGTTTGCTTTCCCAAACAGAAGTAGACCTTTGTCGGCATGGGGCGGCTGCTCAATCCATTTTGTATGTGCATCACGCCGAGAGCCACGTGCAGCACTTGGCGATGGCGATGGTCACGCCGCGACGCAGGAAATGGCCATTGCTCGCTTGACCCCCAAGAACTGCGAGCTGCGCCGGGCGCCTTTCGCGTGTGCCGACTGCGCCAACAAAGCGCGTATCAAGAGCCTTAATGACCATCACGGGCCACCATCGCTCGCCCCCGGCATACGGTCATTTCAACCGAATGAACGGCTCCCCATGAGGCAGCGCTGCACCAATGCGCTCTTGGTAGAGGGGCGTCGTGTTTGTAGGTGCAGATCGTGCCTTGCATTATTACCGCCTTAACGTCATCGCTTTGAGCTGGCGTATGATACGCCACATTTTGCTCCCTGTGCCGAACTCGCTTGGGGCCATTTGCCGTGATTCTTAGGCGAGCTTGCTGGCGCCTCTGTTTTGCCGCCTTTTCCGTCGTAATGGTCCTGACCTTGCAGCGCGTGCTACGCCACCTATGTAGAGCTTGCTTTCGTTGCCTTGCTATTAGTGCTTCGAAGAACACATCGCAACGTAGCGCTGGAAAGAATAGCCTCTCGACCACGTGAATGCGCGCCCATAGCGAGGGCCTATTCGCTGCCGTTTCATGGAAACAGTTTTGGAGGAGAACATCTCGTCACCTTGGCGCATTGTAAAGAAATTGTGGCATGTCAAGAGGTCCACTGCTGCCTTGTGAAACTTTTTCTAGCGGGGCCATTCATTCTCCTTTGATAGCAACGTTCATCTGTTAAAACCCGCGTAGTTTGTCGAGTGTTCTGGAAAATCATATCAGCTGGATTGAAATAGAATGTAACTGAACAAAAAACTTATAGGGCTTGTCCGTATGGGTAAATATCAGGGTGCAAAACTCAGCTATTACAATTTGGTACACTTTCGTCACATTAGCGTATCCGGTACTTTGAACAATCGTTTCGCCCGATGCATCACTAAACTTGAGCAGCTCTTATCGAGCAGAAGAATATCTCTTCACCTTTGCGTCATGTAAGGAAATTGTGGCATGTAGAAAAGGTCCGCTGCTGCCTTGTGAAAAGGTTCCTGCGGGGCCATTCATTCTCCTTTGATAAGAACGCTCATCTGTACAGACACCGTATAGATTGTCGAGCGTTCTGGAAAATCATATTACCTGAATTGAAATAGAATGTAACTGAATAACAAACGTTAAGGCAGTTATTACAGTTATTACAATTTGTTGCACTTCTGTCACATTGGCGTCTCCAGTACTTCGAACTAGCGTTTCCCCCGACGCATCACTAATCTTGAGCAGCTCATATGGAGCAGGTTGGGCCAAAACGTCGGACAAGACGAACGTTTGACTTAACACGCCAGTGCTGTTAGCGAGCCTGCATAACCGTGGAGGCCGGCTCGAAATATTCCTGAAAAGAAGAATATTGCACGTGCGGGCACTTCTTCGCGTTCCACCGAAAAAATGTAAGATGCGCACGTTGTGAAAGCTTTCAACACCAAAGGTGTCTGTAAGGCCACCTTAATATCATCTGCAGTTTTTGATTCCTAAAATATGCTATAGTTCAGAAAAGCAAAATGAAAAACTTTCCAGTGAATCGATAACAGAGAGCAGCGTCCAGGTTTTTCCCCTTTGCACGGTTGCGAAAAGTCTAGGAGCTGTCACTCTATTGTTCTATATTTTCTAGGGGGGGGGGGGGGGTGCTTTGTTGCATCTTGTTTGACCTGAAGTAAAGAAAGGTAAACATGGGCGTTCACCTTTCCTTTGTGAAGCGAAACGAAACGAAAACGAGATTAAATGGGAATTCACTGAAAAAAGCCCCACCTCTACGCCCTGTGAAAAGCCTCAGTACGCCGGTGACCTCACCTAGGCGGGCTGTACAAGCAAAAGCAGGTTGCATTGTTGCGATCGACACGTACGCTGAATCGATTTGTTGGCTCGCCGCCGAGTATTGCTCTGCAAAGCCAGAACCTTAGGGCATATATCGCTATGCAAACACAGACAGACCTGACACAGCGCACGTGTGTACGGGAGTCATGCAAACTGCCATGAAAATAAAAGAAAGAAGGAAAGAAAGAAAGAAAGGAAGAAAGAAAGAAAGAAAGAAAGAAAGAAAGAAAGAAAGAAAGAAAGAAAGAAAGAAAAGGAACAAACTTGAGAACTTGAAAACGATTCTTCCAACAAAGATAAAAGACATCGACCGGCCGCGGTCTTAAGACATGACAGCAGGACACGTGGCAGTAGCAGATAGGGTAACGGTGGTGGCGTAAGTGCTCGTGCTGATGCAAGATGAAGTTAGGCGAGCATTGACAGCCCATGTTGCACGCGATTTTATTTGCTATGAGGTGATTGCCCTAAACTACAGCTGACCACACAGACATTAAACACAAATTCTAACTCATCACTGACGTGCAGTCTATCACTGGCCGATTGATACTCTAGTCACCTCATAATAGTGATCCGCTTATTTTAGTATCGAGATCTTTACTAAATTCCGCGTGCAAAGTGTACATGCGAGTCGGCATACACATTCAAAGCTCTCTGCTAGTTTATTTGTCGCGTTTCTTGGGTTGACGTTATCGCCATACAATAGAACAACACAGAGCAACGCGGGACAAGGCGCTGGAACTCAATATGTACCTCTATGGGCCTGTCTGCACAGACAATACTAGTAAAACTCACGGCGAGATGCTCTGTGGTACCGATATCAGACGCTTTAATTGCTCCTTATATAGCTGAGCCGAGCTTGGCCAGCAAGTGTTTTGTAGCGATAGCTACATTACGGTAGCATTTCGAACCTTCGGCACGGCTGCGCCGCCACGCTGTCACGTGGTTGGTCCCGTGGTGCGGAGCAGCTGCCGGCGGCACTTTGCAATTCAACTGAGCAAGTCCCACTCAGCCAGCTGTAGCTATCGCGTCACTCCAGGTTTAACCAGAGCTAAACCACCGCCAGTTTTTCCAGCTTGATGCTCTGATAGTCATTAGAGAACTCACGACACGCGCTTGCTAAGCACAGTACATGGTCAACGGGGAGAGAGAGATCGCGAAACTTCTCCAAGAAGCACTAAGTGGAACGAGATAACTAGACTCGCGCTATGATAGTAGGGTTGTCAACCTTTCCGACTTTTGGTCGAAAATCCCGAACCTTGACTCTACCTTCACGGGCGAGCTTAAATATTGCGAAGTCGGGCCTATCCGCACCAACGAACGCCAACGACACACGCTACAAGCACCCCGAGTCAAAGCTTGCACGTAACTAAAGCCATAAAACCTCGCTGGTGTCACTCGCTATGACTCTAGAATGATTTCCATGGATTAAATACTCGCACTACAGCCGTTATCACAACACGTTACCGTTCTTCACAAGTTTTAAAACATTGTTTGCTGCCCACTCCCCTCTGCAATGCCTGTACGACCCTGCGGGTAAATCAATCAATCAACCAATCAATCAATCAATCAATCAATCAATCAATCAATCAATCAATCAATCAATCAATCAATCAATCAATCAATCAATCAATCAATCAATCAATCAGGCAATCAATCAATCAATCAATCAATCAATCAATCAATCAATCAATCAATCAAAGAATGAATGAATGAATGCGAATTTAGCTTGGTGACCTTTAGCTTAACGGTGTGGGAAAGTTTGGCACTTCTATAGGGCACTCTCAGCGGATGAAAGGAACGCTTTGTTCTTGTCGCTGTTGTGATATTTTTTTTGTGTGCAGTAGATGGAACTTTTTCTTACGGTAACTGCCTTTCTCCAGCGACTCGTAGCTATGTCGGCAAGTCGTATTCTTCTTGCCATACCACTGTCGTAAAATGTGGTGCGGTGATAAAAAAAAAAGAACCTGAGCAAGTATTTGTTCTAGTATTGAAAAAAAATAAATGTGCATTTACTACATACCTGACCTCCACCCCCTCGCCCACCTCTTTTCGAGATAGCAGAAAAGAACCAAACTGAGCCGACGTTGTTCGACATACTTTTATCAGATATTTTTTTTTTGACTGGCCCTGGGTCAATAAATCTTGTTTTTAAAGTAATGAATAAAAATTAGCTGATTAATTTCACCTAACCAACTTGTTGAGCGAGCTAATAGAGGTACTGAAAACCAGCTTGAACGAAGCCTCTAAAGAGAAGCTGAAGGGCGTTAAACGAGGGCATCTAATGATCTAGCACAATTACTGTTTTTCGTCTATTTCATTCTTAGGAGCGGCGTGCTGTTGCTTCGCCCACTCCAGTGCTTAAGGAGGCGAGCAGAGAGTCAGAACAAGCTAAGTGACGTAGGCACTGACGTCAGCACAAAGTGTCATCGGAGTGCGGTAGGAAGACGCGAAGAAAAATAAACACGCAGAAAAACTCGATCAGAGGTTCGCCAAGCATAATACCCAGCGGTGTGTTATGCCTGTAGAGCTCCCGTATGTAGTGCTTAGAATAGTGAATACCAAAAGGTGTGTGTCTTTAATCACGCAGCAGTCAGCCGCAATTTTTTTTTTCATGCCATTGCTTATCACTATAAGCTTTCAGCCTACCTCAGTAGAGATTTTCAATCGGGAGTCTAGCAACACAGTTTAAGTGAAGCGTTAGAAAGAGAAAAAGAAACATCACAGAAAAAATATGTTTTCGTATCGCTTCTTTCGTCATCCTGCGGCCCAGTAAGTACACACAGGAAGTAGTAGTCGTCTGGGTGAAAGAAAGAGCACTTTCCCGGCCTTCACTGAACCTATCAGAGTCGGCTATGAACAGTGCTGTTATGCGTTGGAGTTTCTAACAGATCTAACGCAAAGCGAAGGACGAACCATTTCCTCAAAAGACTTGCGTGGCTCCTGACGCCACGAACTTTTACGAGTCCACAATCGACACAACCTACGGTTCAGTCAAAAAGGACCATCATTCGAATGAGTTTAATCGACTGAGTTCTCTTCTTTCCGATGCATCAAAACAAATAAAGAACGTCGAGAAACAATGCTGGTCTTGACATCGCAGGAGGAACCATGGTCACAACGAGGAAAACCCTACGAACCGAGGACTTCAGAAACGCCAAATAAAGTCGGTCCAACCGAGAGAAAACGACGCCGTCACCGGCTGCACTCAAAAAGTCGTAATTTCCTTTTCAGCGCCCGAGTAGGAAGTTCTCTGAAGGACGTCAAAGGGCCACGGCGTTTCTCGACGGCAGAATGCGCAACTGAGCCGGCTTCTGAGGCCGCCACACTTCTCAAGCGCGCGGCAGTAGTACTTAATTGCTTTCCTTTTATTTTTCCGTACTACCAAATGGGAAGTTGCCGTCATAGTGGAGCACTCAAGGCATTGCACACAGCTCGGCGCGTTTTATCGCGTGTTGTAACGAATTCCGGTGACCCTCTCGCTTCTTCCTTAGCATTCAGAGCCATCCACTCGCATAAAGGCGCAGTCTGAACCCTGCCATTCGAGCCGTAACTACTACGGAGGAAGGCGACGTTAAGGAAGGGTTTATTGCGGTGTACGGTGGCTCTGCTTGTGCAACCTTCATGGTTCGCTGGTAAAGGTCTTCGCTTTTCCTTTTTTTTTTTCGTGCGAGGATCCGGACATGACGCGCGGAACACAGATTGCCGGGGATCCTACGTCAAGGTCATTTCGGAGTGTCCCTGGCGTCCTCTGTCGTCAAGCGAAAGCGCTGGTTTCAGGTTGCTGGGATTTTCAAAAACGAGCTCGGATGGCATGCGCATAAAGAAGGGTTATTGCCCCTGCGCATCTTGGCGGAGGTCGACAGAGAGCATACCGACTCAAGTCTTTGGGGAAGATGATACCAGCTCGGCATCATCGAGACATGTGGCGTCTCTGTGGCTCAATAAGAATACCGGAAATTTATATGCAGAGTTTGCAGCGGTTTCAGATCTCGTTTAAGTAGCAGTTTTTATATTTTTTTAGTTCAAAAACAAAGCTGGAGGGCTCCGATGCGAAAGCAAAGTCTGTAGTGGAGCATACATTTCTTGGTAAAAATTTCACTATTTGAAATGTCATATTCAGGCAATAAAAGCAAGAGAAAGGAGGGATTATTTTGGAATAATTGTTCTTCAATCGTAGGACATGTTTATATATTTGACGTTTGAGAGAGAGCGAGACAGAGAAAGGGGCGGGGCATAAAAGACGGGAAGGTTAACCAGATTAAGGTTTCGCTTTGCTGGCCATCACGAGGTGAAAGAGGATACAAGGGGGAAGGATAAAAAAAGGTAAGTTAAAGACTGTCAAGTAAAGACTGTACGTAAAGCATAGACATGGCATAACACACAGTCACGGCACCCTAGAAAACGGAAGTGTCTAGCAAGCCTTCAGAGACAGCGGTCATGGCGCTCACCGTCCGGGAATCTTCATATCGGTTAGCGGCCACAGATTACTAAGGTCTAGTGCACAGCACAGCAATCGCCTCTCGGCATTGAATGCTGGAAATTTATGCAGCACATGTTCTATCTACACTACACTGGAAAGGCACTAAACCATACCGATGAGAAAGGTTTATTGGTTTGTGAATTCAACTTCGAGCCACATGCGACACAGCAGTGTTGCTTTGCGTCGCGGTAGGCAGGGGGGGAACGTGGTCTGTAGTTCAGGCCCGGGGAATGCAGACGAGTACGCAAATTGGCCTAGATTCCTGAGGTATGCCTGCGGACTCGCTGGCGTGAGTGTTCGAATCCTATATCCGGTGACGCATCAATTGATTAGCAGAGCGAATACAGTTAATAGGCACGTGCATTTTATTGCCGCATGAATTGATTAGCAGAGCGGATAGGTTTAATAGGCATGTGTATTTTATTGCCGCATGAATGAGATGGAAAAGAAGAGACGCCTGTAATTTTTTCGAGGCCTTGGAACAGGTCCTTGAGAATTATTGAGGGTACAGGGTGGGTGAATTTCACCGGCAAGAAGGCTATTAAGCTCCTCCTTATGTACATAAATCATCAACTTATGTCTATACAGATCACTTGTCCTCATTATGCTGTATTCTAGAAACGGTAGTTGCTTGCGTGTGACACTGCTGTGAATTAAGCCATTAGTTGAATCTGGTTACATGCGACGCAGCTAATGGCCTTGATGATTTAACCCCCCCCCCCCCCCCGGCGAGAATTCTGTTTTCTTTTTTTAAAATAATAATCTAAATGACCATGCATTTATTTTCTTTTTTTTGGTGGGGGTCGAAGCTGATATTTCGACTGAGAAATTAGATGTATGCAAAACTTAAACTGGTGATTAGCTGCAACGCAGCGTTATTATAAACAGCATTTTTTAATCTATTCGAACTAAAAAACCAAACAGCAAGAAGAAGCGTCCGTGATAAAAGATACTTATTTAAACAATAATCAAGTCAGAAATTTTGTGACAAGTAATACTAAGTGCACCGGACATTTGTGATGTGCGGCACTTGTTGTGGACGTGCCCAGCGACGGCTGCTATCAGAAAACGGCTCCTCAGGGAGGTGGGCCTGCAGTGGAACCGCGAAAGTAACTACGTGAAGTGGACTATGGACAACCGTTTCATTAACAACCTCTGCGACTACCTCAGCGCAACGGTTCTTCACTCCTTCTTTTAACTTTCAATCCCGTGCATTCCTTCCCCCCCTTTCCTTTTTCAACTTATGCCTCATGGCACACTTCTCGAATAAAAAAAAGTAGTAACAGACGGCTCGAGTAGGCTCAGATGTTCAGCGCTGCTTAGCACGTTTGTACACAGTGCCTAACTTTAGCATCCGACATTGCGTAAATATCCATCAATTGTAGAGGAGAACGGGAGGCTGCATGTTCTACCCGCAACTTTTATTCTTTGAGGAGAAAGGTGCTGGAAACGACCTCTACGGCAGTGTTCTCATGCCTAGCTCACTCTTTTGAATAGCGTGTTTCGTACTTTATTTCAGACAAAGGGAGAGAGCAATGTTTGATGAGAAGAAAGCCAGAGAGGTCAGCTGGCGGAAACATGACCCTGGCCTGCTGCCCCTCACGGTGGAAAGCGGATTGGAAGAAAAGAGAGGGGTAGTATATTATTTTTTTTTTTAGAAGCGTTTACGGGCTTGTAAGTCACCATGGAAGCAATAAAAAATCATGATGACTCAATAATATTATAAAATACACCTTTCGAGTGGTTAGGTTTCGCCATTAATGCATGACATTCTGTAACAGCCGATGAATCCAAACTACATACGCGCACTCCATCCATGCCCTGAACCATAGCTCGTAGCTGGCGTAACTGGTGGGGAAACGACTTCACTGTATTCCACCTCTCCTATTTTTCTTATTATTCATACTTACTACGGAGCTCTGGTTAAGCACGTTAAAGAGATCTTGATTTCTTGAGACCACACTTGGAATTTTAATTAAGACCTCTCTCTCTTCCTGCGTCAAAGAAAATAGGACGAAAGCGAGATAGAAGGAGAAGAAAGAGAATTTCATGGGCCTGTTGCCCATGTCATTCCAAACCTTACCCTGCCGACCACGACCCATTATGAACGTTTCCAACTACACCAGTACCTGAGCCATAAACCCGTCCTTGCTCTACAGCGGACTTTGAACACTTAAAATTCCCATGGAACATCCGTTCGTGTGCATCAAGGTGATGTGAGGTTTCCATGACGCTGTTGCGCTGCAGGATTCCTCGCCTCAATCTATATTTATGCCGTTATGGGTTCGCGCTGTCAAATCTATGTTGTTGTTGTTAGCCTATCAAAAGATGATAGGCTAACAACGAAAAGAACATAGATGAAGTGGCTCTACGTGCATCATGCCGGGACGTTGAAACGATAGATCATTTCGTTCGCTTCTGCCGGCTGTTTGCACAGCAGAGAATTCAGTATTTGCAAACTCCTCTCGCTCACTTAGGGCTGCCGCTTACTCTTCCCGTCCTCCTGTCCTTCGGTGCAACCGTCAAAGGGCATGCCCTTAAACAGGTGTGCGAGCTTCTTCACAGGTATATTATCGAAACCGGGAGATTTTTGTGTTAACTTCTCGTTGCTTGACTTTTCTCTCAAAATTTATTTAGTTATGATCATTTCTTTAAAATTAATTTATTTCAACCCTCCAGGCTTCGTTTCCTCGCTTTGCACTCCGATTTCCTCATAGATATATCAAAATTTGTGAATTTTTTTCACACATTCCTCTTTTTATATTTATGAGTCGCTTGAGATAAACCTGGATGAGTTTTCTTCTGTTTGGATCGGCACCAAACTGAATAGCCACCCGATTCTTGGCCGATCCCCCAGTGTGGGTATGTGCCATCTTTTGATAGGCTAACAACAACAACAACAACAAACCCTGGCCAGTCCCCCCAGCGGGGGTATGTGCCATCGCTTTTGAGGCAACAACAAGAAGGAGAACAAGGCCACAGGAGCACGCAAAAGACGAAGCAGAAGATGGAAACAACGCCTCACACCAGCTCTGACGCTTCGAGACTAAGGCCAGATTTACCTGTAAATCGGCGGCGGTTTCCGCAGCAAGCAACACTCGCGTCGACAAAGCCATCCTCCGACAAAGCACCGACGAAGCAAGCCTCCAAAGGACAGATTCAACCTTCGCCTGACAAGGTTTTGGCAGACGAATCCGTGGAAGAACCTGCTTCCATACCACCCAAAATTCCCAGGTTAGAGAGAATAATAATAATAATTGGTTTTTTTTGGGGAAAGGAAATGGCGCAGTATCTGTCTCATATCGTTGGACACCTGAACCGCGCCGTAAGGGAAGGGATAAGGGAGGGAGGGAAAGAGGAAAGGAAGAAGGTGGTGCCGTAGTGGAGGGCTCCGGAATAATTTCGACCACCTGGGGATCTTTAACGTGCACTGACATCGCACAGCACACGGGCGCCTTAGCGTTTTTTCTCCATAAAAACGCAGCCGCCGCGGTCGGGTTCGAACCCGGGAACTCCGGATCAGTAGTCGAGCGCCCTAACCACTGAGCCACCGCGGCGGGTAGGTTAGAGAGAAGTGTTCCTCACCCGTGAAATATCCAACGTGGTCTTTCCCAGCCGAAATAGCCACACCATATGCTTACTTGACGTGTTGGGCCGATGACTGGCGTTCGTCTGCTGAACTCCAGGCCGTGGGATTGAATCCCGGCCGTGCCGTCCACATTTCGGTGGAAGCGAAATGTAAAGACGGCGGTGTGCTATGCTTTGCGAGCTGACACTTATAACCCGGGGGAGGTCGAAAATTTCCAGCAGCCCTCTACAAAGGCGTCCTTCATAGCCACGTCAGCTCCGGGACGTTAAGCCCCACACATACTACCACAAACCACACATCATAGATGGCACGTGGCACTGTCGTATCATACCTCAACTTGAGAGAGACCGGATGCAGAACTGTACCTTCAAGGAGGTAGTACTTTGGACAACCGCAACCGAATTGAACTTTGTAGCGAAATTCCAGTCCTACCCTTAGTTTGGAGGTCGCGGCAGTAGCCACTGTCTTAGTGACTGGGGGAAGAGGGGGGGATCTGTAGGAGTGAGCGCTGTGTGAACCACTACATCCGGTCCTGACGAGGAGAATGTAAGAAGCAGAAGTTGGTTTTCGTAAAAAAAATGCAAGCGAAAAGCGAGTCAGGCTTTCACTGACACTCTGTGAGCATCTTGTTGTAACAGTGTCTATTCCAACGATGCGGTTGGTGTCGCGGAAAAAAAAACTGCTCGCGGAATAGACTTTTAAGAGTTCATGACCGTGGCTCTACCATTTACCCCTTTTGCCAAAAGCAACCGAGCAACAGGTTTTCGCTTCTCAACCGTATAACAGAACCTTTATGGGACCCCTAAAGACCGAAAGGTGTCAGAACGTGAGGACATGGGTTCAGCTTACTTTACACAGATTCAGAGCTTAAGGGCTGCTATAAGTGCTTTGCTACGCGGCTAAGAAGCAAACCACTGTTGCCCGGTTACTTTTGGTAAAGACGGCACATGAATTTAAATGTGCGCCAAGCTCATTCTGTTCGCAGGTTACCGAGGCGGGAACAAGACCAGCCCGCTGAGCCAGTGGAGGAGGCCGCACCCTTGGAGGAACAGCAGTACGACGCGGCGAGCGTGACATTGCCCGTGGCCGGCGATTTAGACGTCAGCGACTTGGGCGTTGCGAGCGCGGTGCTGATGGACGAGAAGGCAGCGGGAATCGAGAGGCTGGGCAAGGCCTTCTTTCCCGGGGAACACCGGCGCAGGAGGCGGGGGGGCTCTACTGAAGAAATGGACTTGGCAGGCATGTCACGGCACGCCGCAAGTAGGGTATGTATATGCGTACTCTGAACTCGAGTCATTTGGTGGTTCATTATGCGAGGTGAAAGTTTCGATAAGCTAAGGACGCAGCAACGACGCTGAAAGTTGAACGCTTGCTGGCGCTGCTTCATTTACATGCCTTGCAGAGCACATAGTAAAACAAAGCCGACCGTTGCAATGGTAGACACGCGCTGCGTATGAGAGATGAATAAAGTGGTAGCGAATGATTGCGAGCGACAGATAACACAGCAAAACTTACATAGAATGTTAAACGGACCGAGAACGGAACTTTAAGATATTTCTTTTTGGCACAACAGAAAGATTGGATTGGGCTCGTTGCTGGCCGTGGCAGTCCATTTATATAGAGGCGAAATGCTAGAGGCCCGTGTGCTGTGCGATGTCTGTTCACTTTAAAGAATCTCAGATGGTCGAAATTTCCGAAGCCCATCACTATGGCGTCCCTCATAGCCTAAGTCACTTTGGCACGTTAAGCCCCATAAACCAAACCAAACCAAACCAAACGAAACCAAACCAAACCAAACGAAACACTGGTGTCCAAAATGTTCGATTCTGCAACTGTTTTGTTATAAACGCAGCAGCAGATTTTTATCGCAAAATTTTCATCAGTTGATGAGCCCGTTTTTGTGCAAAAGTTTTTGCGCCTGTACTTTATTCAAAGCCAATTATTCTATTTGCGGGCAAAAATCAGCGGCACAGAACAAACGTATGAAATACGATGAAGATGATGGCATCCAAAGTAGAGCATGAAATGCTACTGGTTAAGCACGTGACGCTAGAGGTTGTTGTGATGGCCGAGGGGTCTAAGACAACTGAAAAATTTCGGGGGAAAGCAGCCGTCTTGATTTTTTGGCTAAGATCAGTGCAGACATTTTCCTGGTTCCACAAGCCACACGCTCTTCCGGTCTCAGGTGGAAGACTTCAACGAGAAGTTCGACTTTCGAAAGTCGTTCGCCATGGTGGGTCTCCTGGTAGGTGTCTTGGCACTGGCCTTCTTGGTGCGTGCGCTTATGCAAGGCCCGAGGTACGAGACGACCGGCAGCAACACTCGTCCCGCGGGAGGCGGCTGCGACGAAGGTTTCTGTGTCCAGAACGAAAACCCATCCGCGGGCCCCGACGTCCACGGTCCCGACCCCTGCCAAGATTTCAGGTTAGACACCTGAAATCCCGAAATTCACTTTGAAGCACATACTTATTGAATCGCTTATTAGATACGCAGATGGGAAAAGAAAGCGACTTGTTACGGTGGTTGCAGAGACTCAGGGAGAATGATGATGCGCAAGTCTTGAAATGTGAATCTACACTCAAGTCCAATGTGGAGGGGAACACATCGGCTGTGACTGAAGAAACCGAGTATATTTTGTTTTTTCGTCGTAGCTGAATGAAGTAATGCCATCAGTTCAGTATACTCAGTACATTGAGTACACGCACTGACTTCTTAGAAAACAATAAAATGGATGGCGTTCAGCTATCGATAAGACACCCTATATCCTTAGCATAATGGTACCGGAAGACAGTCTCTCTCCAGAACGTTAATAGCTGGCAACACTATTTCCGCGCTAAATATTGGAGGTCTTCAGTTCTGTTCTGCCATCTAAAAAAAATTACACAAGACAATTCACGATTCGTTCTTTGATGTGATAGCATTAGTCGGGCCATGAAGGTGAAAACGGTCCGGCACCGTCGGTGTTTCTTTAGTGCCTGCAGCATATGTGTCTCTTACGCTGCACATTAGTGTGTGACAAGTGGAATAACGATGTACGCTGCTTCTCATCAGAAGCTGCTAAGTAATCGGACTCACTTCAAGTACAACTACTGCTGCTTTTCCCTCTGTGAGGCTTAGTAAAGCGATTTGGTTTTAGGAGCAAAGTTCCCTGTACATATTACACAGCATAAACATTTATACGTACGTGATCCTGCCGTCGAAGATGCGATTTATTACGTAAAGAGTTTTATTATTATTTTTTTTCTGAGGACTGAAATTACTATACATGCTCCTTGGGCTGTTTGATACATATTTTCGCAGGAAGGATTGCCGCGACAAAAACAGGATGTCAGAATACCGTTGAAAGCGTTTGTATTTTATACAATCGGGAGTAAATTTTTGTGGTGGTTTAATTATATAAAAAAACTGTCACGTATGAATAAACTGTGGCTCTTTATTTCTGTTTTGGCAGTTCCGAATGTTTTTGAAGCCACACGGGCAGTTTTGTAGCGATAGCTACATTAAGGTAGCATTCCGAGCCTTCAGTGTGGCTGCACTGCCACCCTGTGGCTGCACCGCCACGCCGCCACGCTGTCACGTGGTTGGTCACGTGTCAAAGTTCCACTCGGCCAGCTGTAGCTATCGCGTCACTCCAGGTTTAACCAAAGCTAAACCACCACCATTTTTTTTTGTTGCAAAACAGCACTGTAATGACTCAAGTGCAACGCAGACGTTATGTGACAGCTAAGGTCGGCACACCTGACTGCTTCCATCTTGTCATCAGCGCTGGCTCGCTGCTAAGTGTTGCCAGACTACTTTCTTGATTTCGCTAGCATGAATTCGGTTATTATAGCTAGAGGTTCTTCGTTTGCTTTCCTTTTCGCGTCCGTAGTTTGTTCAGATCCGAAACTAAAAAGAAAGATTTCGACAGCCCTTTTTTGCACGCACAGTACAGGCTTGTACTGTTGTTCATTAGAACAACAGGAGTAGCAGTCCTTTTCCCTGAATTTTTCAGGTATTACATCTGCTCATGGTGGAGACCTCAGAACCATTTTCCTGAACTGGCCCTTTCCGTTCAAGGTGACCTCGTCGCCAACTGGATCAACGGTTTGAGCTCCATGCTCGAGAAAGCCGCCAGAGACGACCAATCCGGTGTCGCTATAAAACCGCTCTCGTTCTACAAAAGCTGCATGAACAGAACTGAAAGGACCCAGATAGACGCGGAGGCCTTTCTAGCGTTTCTTCGAAGACTGGGCCTCACGTGGCCGGAAATGCCTCCTAACGGAGCCAACGCGCTAGGCTCGATACTGGAACTGAACTATAAGCTGGCCTTGCCGATATGGCTGACGATACGGGTGGTCCACAACAAAGCCGCCGGTGGCAAACGTCGCAGGATCGTGCTGAAACCTTGCTGCATGGACCGTTTGAAATTTTTCGTCCTCCATAATCGGTGGGCAACCGACCATAAGCGTTACTACGACTACTGGACGAGCCACTACGAAGCTCTGATGGGGAGGCAACGGTTATCCAGGAATCCGGAACAGATTGACAAGCTCGCCACAGAAGAAGCTGACATCGTGGGCAAGCTTGAACATCTTTCACACGTGACTCCGACTGCCCCACTCGTGCTGCATCTCTCGGAAATAGGCAGGCGCACGAAAAAACTACCCGCAGAATACTGGCTTACTGAGATCAACAACCACATTGCTGGGGGGCCAGAACCGGCGTTCACGCTTCAAGATGAAGTCCTGGTCAGTGACGCGTCGGTGCTCAAGTGCCTTGACAACCTTTTCGACAATTACAGCCCGGAGCAACTCGTCGACCACTTGTCGTGGCAGTTCGTCCAACTACACGCGTGGAGTGTCGATAGGAGTTTGCTGGACTTCCGGGGTGCGAACTACTTGCGCATCAACGAGCCCATGCTTTGTGCCAGGGAAGTGGAGGACGTCTACAGACCGCTACTCGCTACGCTGTACGTCCAGCAGCACCTCTCTAAGCAGGAACGACTTGAGCTCAACGCGAACCTCAGCGACTTAAAGGAAACAGCTGCCAAAATGTATACCTCCGCGACCTGGCTCGACCAAACTGACAAAAACATGGCCGCCAACAAGCTGCGTGCTATGGACGTAAACCTCTGGCCACAGGAAGCATTCTTCGATCCAGGCCAACTCAGAACTACATATGCTGGTTTCCCTGATGAGAACACCACCGCTACCTCGTGGGTGCGGCTGTGGATCAGCGCGCAGGAAAGGTTGCGAAGCCTGGCGGGAACGTCGATTCATGACGCCACGGCCAACATGCGATCCATGTTGTACCCTGCCTTACTTGGCTACGACTACCTGAGTAACCAGGTTGACATAGCAGTGAGCTCTCTCGGAAAGCCCCTCTACTGCCCGCAGGCGACTCCGGGACTGTTCTACGGAAGCCTGGCGTTTTCATTTGCCAAGGAGATGATGAAGATGCAAGATACGACGGGCCTCCGAGTGCACTGGAACGGTGAGCTCGTGCAAGCGGGTCGCTGGTCCTGGCTCTCGGACAGCACCGCGGCTGCCTACAAGTTGAAGGCTGGATGTCTTGGCGCAGATCCCGTGAACTTGTCCGACATCGCTGCCTTGGAGGTCGTCTATAAGACGCTATCAAGAGGTGTGCGTAACACCACCTCGCTTCTTCAGATGAGCCGCGATATCGACGAACAGAAAACGTTTTTCATGGCTCTATGTTTTCACAGCTGCGCAGTAAACGAGAGTCACTCGCCCACCGTCAACTGCAACGCCCTCCTGCGGCACTCGCGCAAGTTTTCGGAAGTATTTCACTGCAAAACTGGTTCCCCCATGAACCCGTATAGGAAGTGTTCGTATTTTTAAGCAGACTCTTGCCGCGACGTTCTCTCACTCTTTGGTCTTCACTGCAGGAGCGGAGGATATTTTTTGAACGCGGTAACGAGATCAGCTCGCCGCATAGCGATCAGAACGAAACATGGTTTTAGTTAGTTTAAACATTATTCTGTGCACACACGTCAGTGTACGTTTATATATACCATGACGCAGTGAGCTTTGCGAATTTACAACAAACCCTTATTCTCGTGTTCACCATACATCCCTTCTAGGCATGTAACATGACACTCAGCTGTTTTCCTTTGTAGTATCTTTTTATAGTAGTAAGAAAAATTGCTTGTACTTTGCTTTTGTGTTCTCGTTTCAAGGTTTGCTTCAGGCTCTGACTCTAGTCGGGGGAAAAAAGTTGTATTTCACTACCGGATGACAGGAGTATCTTCCCAACTACTGGGAAGTATGATGAGACTGGATTTTACTCAGTCGCATAATTTATTACGCACTTACACGGTTTCTAATGCTGTCTTTGGATGTTAAATACAACTCTGTCCAACTATCGTTCTTTGCAAAAATAACTTCTATGTCTCTTTCTGGCTGTGCTGTTGCTTGCCGGAAATCAAAAGGTGAATTCATGGCCGAGAAAGTCGAACTTCGAAATCTGCCCGTCTCTCAATTCAAACTGTTGACAACAAGACCAAAATGGACTCCGGGGCCAGCGTTCGCAAGTCTAAGGGGTGTATTCTATAGCCTCAAGGATCCGTGATTTTGAACTGTCTTCACGGGTCGCAGTTTGCTTGCGAAAACAGCCGATGGTGGCGACACAAGTATTTTTTTTGCATGACAGTTTATAATTGATAAAACCTCCTTTTTTTTCAGTGAAAACAGCGTGTTGTGATTAGAACGCCATATATTATCGGTTCGCGCCGCCTTGATTTCCTCCTTTTCCCTCCAATCCATCCCTATATAAAATGTAGTGTTCGCACTTGGAGACAGTTGCTGGCTTGCTTGCCTCTATCCCTGCGTTGTGCAGCCTCCTCGATTTGGCTGCGCTTTCTGCACTAGTTTCCAAAACTTCTGTGCCCGTGCCGCGCTAGTTCTTGCGGCACAAGTGAAGCCTGATACTAGCGTCCTCGGTGCAGGGGCCAATTCATCGCGGGAATGGAGAGACGTTCGTCTGAGTGTTTGTTGAGTGATTTGACATGCGTGCGAGATTTTGGTACTTGTATTCAACGCTGCGAATTTTTCTTAAGTGGCGCATCTCTTGGCAGGGGCCATGAATCTTGCCGATTCCAAGAGCTCTAACGTTTTTGTCGCGTAGAGCAAAGTGACGCAGGTCGAACATGACCTAGAGTCAACGGGTATACTCTTGGAGATGTAACAACGAAATACTTGCACTTAGATTATCATAGCTCTTGAAATAAAACTGTAGCGCGAGGCATTTGACAGTTTTCGGTTGCCGCGGTGGCTCAGCGGTTATAGTGCTCAGCTCCTGACCCGAAAGACACGGGTTCGATCCCGGCCGCGGCGGTAGAATTTCGATGGAGGCGAAATTCCAGTGGCCCGTGTACTGTGCGATGTCAGTGCAAGTTAAAGAACCCCAGGTGGTCGAGATTTCCGTAGCCCTTCACTACGGCGCTCGTTGAGGTTTAGGTTGAGGTGTTGAATGCTACAGGTGGGGTTAGCCTTGCTTTATCTGCCGGCAATTGCTCCACCGCAGCGTCCCTTCGATATTAACAATGCCGCATCTACCCCGCTAAGCTCACAGTCTCTTATAATAGCACACATTCTCTCCCGCAGTCACCATCTATGCACACAATCAATCCACACAGTTCACATCACAGTCCACTCCAGAAGTCACCATCTATGCACATATTCAGTCACAGTAGAACATACGCCATTGTAGTGCCACACTCCATACACACATTCACTCACAGTATAAAGTAGTCCACTCCGGAAGACACCATCTAGGCGCTCCTCATAGCCTGAGTCGCTTTTGGACGCTAAACTCTCATAAACCATAAAACCATTTGACAGTTTGTGCTTGAACTGGTACAGGCTGTCACCGTTCTACCCGATAACTGTCTCCGGTAGTTCGCCAGTCCCAGCAGCCCCATTCCTCGCGTTCACCGTCGACGCGAACGGTTGCAGGGGAGTGACTGTCATAGGCTAAGTGGTAGCCAAGGATGTGGGCTGAGTAACATGCTTACAGTCGCTGCTGTAAGCGCTGGTGCGCATGCTTCTGCCACATGCTTAATACTGGTGCGGAGGCCGCCTGGGCAAAAAGAACAGTCGTGGTAAGTCATTAAAGACGTTGCACTCGCCTGTGTATCAAAAATAACAGCACCATTTGCCTCTTTTGCAAACGCTCCGTCGAGCTCCATGTGGCCATCATTTTGAGCTAGCACAGGAATTGCGGCCGTTTCAAGGCCGTTTCCAAGAACAAGCGCGGCCGTGGAGCCGTATGCTGCTTATATGCTATGGAAGGCGCCAAACACCTCGCACTATACTTGCACGCGAAAAGAACTCGCGATGAGACTAGAGCAGAACTCGTGTTGCACCATGTCAAATAAAATAACGAAGTGCAAGTGGCGCTGGCTGCACTGACAAATCGAGTGCGAAAGTGTCACACGTCAGAACAAGTCCAGCAAATGCAGACAAATCGAGGAGACCTGCGCTTGCATATTTGGCTCTTTATTCGTACGGATAATATGAAATTGCCATAAATAAATCTGACTAGCGAACAGTTACTTCTGTAGGCTTAAAGTGGAATGAAATAACTAGAAATGACACCGATCTTGGCGAAATTAGAGATTGTGACGGCCGAGGACTCTTAAACAATGGTAACGATTGCTGAATCGCATATAAAAAATTAAGCTCCAGTTTGGCGTTCATAGCCTAAAAAAAAGCCGAAAGAGAAGTATAAACTAGCGTGATATATTATAAGGTAGTAACGATTAATGCTAGGAAAATAGCAATAAATTCATCGAAATTATATTTCACACAGACTTTAAGCAGTGAAGCGACACTTGAGCCATTAAGTTCTTTAAGCGCCTCGGGCAAACACTTATCATAATGACTTTAATTTACATGCAGGCCTCGAAGATAGTTGCATCGTTAATATCATTCTGTACTAATTTTGTTGTCGCACTCCACGAGACTATCTGCACAGTGCTTCTCAATTACGGATAAGAACTTCCTCTATATGGGTTACGTGGACCACTTAAGTGTAGTGCATTCGTAATTGTTATGAGGAACATGTCCCTCACAATCCGATGCAATAGCCAAGCCACGGGGCTTGCGCGGCAATGCCCCTTTCTTCTTTCATTAATGTCGCTTAAATGACAGAGCACTCCCCGCGCGAGAAAAGTCCTTAAAAACGCGCGGTAGCAAGAGGCATCCCTCGTAATTTTTTAATTTCTTTGTTGTTGCTCGGTATAGGCTTTTTGCCTCCACTTTCTCGCGTGAACCTATGCACAGAAAAGAACAGAACACTCATAAGGGCGCTCTAAAGGATGCAGGCCAAATGAACTTGAGCCAATTATTTAGATGAGTAACTGAAATGAGTAGAATTTTTATCGTCAGCAGAACGTATAAATTTCGGTACAATTTGATGAGCAAAATTTCAGAGACATTCTGAACAAACATCTGAAATGACCGGCTTACTACTGAGTAGAGCGAGATCACAGCGTGCATTTGAACAGGGTGGAACTTTGAACTTTATCATTGAAAGGAAATTCCAAAAACCTCACTGTAACCGCGCCTCTGCGAAAGGGCTAATAAATTGAAATAAGTGAAAGAGGATGAAGAAGAGTGAAAGAAATGCACAGAAGGAGGCCGAACTATGCGAACCACGTAAACGTCAGAGATGACGACGTTGAGCTTGGCGGTGAGAGCAACCGAAACGAAAACCTCTGTAAAGGAGAACTTTTTGATAAAATTTCTAAAATGTTTTGAGAAACTTATGTGTTTCATTACTTGCAATGTCTTTCTCAAGATTTTAGGAGAAAGAAATAAAAACAAAAGACAGCACAGCTTAAATGACACACACGTGGCACAGAGCAAACTGTCTGCTTTTTCATGCACTTTTTTTGATGAGCCGCTTTTGCCACAGATTTTCTCTTTGCAACAACATGAACCAATGAGACGCTGAAAGCAATTTACGAAACAGCCTGTGAACTTGAGTGCGCAATGTTTGATCCGGGCTCATACTGCAACGGCTTCTTTCTCCTTAGCTTTCACGCAACGTGTACATCAGTATATCATCATACACCATACATAAGAAATATTCTTTAAAGGTGCTGCATGCATACTATTCTTTAAAGGTTCTACATAATTTTTTCCGCCCAGTTGCTTCTGTTGCCTAATGAATTTCAGTGTGTGACACATGCGCAAGTGATACAAGGAAAAAGAAGATAGCTAGCTCGAATCAACACTCATCCCTTTTCTGTTCATGACAAAAAATTCACCGGTGTTGCGCTCCCACGTGCTTTTCCTTTTTGTTAACTGCGTTCAGGTGAATAGCCACCCGATTCTTGGCCGATCCCCCAGTGTGGGTATGTGCCATCTTTTGATAGGCTAACAACAACAACAACGTTCGGTTCCCGGTCACAGCAGTGTGACAGTAAATGAGATTGCTGATAATCTCGCAAAGGCTTCCCTCAGCGGCCCCGTGTTGCCAGTCATCCCGGCTACAGCCTATATTACAGCTTCTAGATTTCGGCGGCGTGCGTTTTTAAGCACGCAAGACACAACACTTTTAACATCGGCGGATTATGAGCATCTTAAATATTATTGGAACAGGAAAATTTGTTCTCGGCAGCTTGAAGTATCACTGACGAGGCTGCGCTGCCGCATCCCCCCTCTAAATTTCTATTTACACAAGTCGGGTTTGGCGCTTTCTCCCCTTTGTGCATTTTGCCGTGAGCCTGAATCTATTGAACATTTTTGGCTGTATTGTCGCCGATTCAACTCTCTGAGAAAAAGGTTGCTGGAGGAGCCCTTGCAGCATCTTGGCCTTAGTTTGAGCAGCCCGCTCTTGCTATCATTTGGCGCCACCACATTTGGGTTCAGCCACAGATCTGTTTGTACCGCTGTTCTAAATTTCCTGATAGAATCTCGCCGACTGCCTTGCTAAGTGTTCCAAAATTTTTCTTTTTCATCAATTATTACATTTTGACTTAATCATTATTATTTAATCCCTCTCATTATTATTCTTATAATTTTGAAATCAAAACTCTCATCTCTTTTCTGTTCATGACGAAGAGTTCACCGGTGTTGCGCTCCCACGTGCTTTTCCTTTTTATTGACTGCGTTCAGGTGAATAGCCACCCGATTCTTGGCCGATCCCCCAGTGTGGGTATGTGCCATCTTTTGATAGGCTAACAACAACAACAACACGTTCGGTCCTTTCCCAGCACAGAAGAAGAAGACGGTTAACGCGTTCAGGTCGTCGTTCCATCGGCTCCGAAGACCAGCCAGCTGGTGATACTGCGTCCTCTACGACAGCATGAGGCTTTCACGTAAGCGTTCACAGTTTATACAAATCATCATCGCTTATTGACCGGTTAACGTCTACTTTTGGTTGGCTGGACATACGTTGCGATTAGCCTGCTCTCCTAGGACAAACCTGAACGTCAGAATAACATGGAGGCCATCGCTATGCTTTGAGAACACTGCTGCAGAGATTTTCGTGAAAGCTGCTATTATCTTGAAACTTAAGCAAGTTATAAACGTATTGGATAGGAAATTTGTAACGTCATTGGCGCGTTTTATATGCGCCTACCCTGGCAGGTGGTGGTTAAATTAATGGTTGATCGCGAGAGGTTGGTCACCAAATGAACGCTGCGGCTTAGCTCGGCTATTCCAGGATATACGGAACGAAAGCTAAATCATAGCATTGTTAGCCTTGGTTAATCTTGATTGCATGTTAAGGTTAGTCTGGTTGTCTAGCTATGTTGTCGCATTGAAGTCGACACGACTGTGGCTGCGACGCACTCGAGCTCTCCTTTTCAATCCTCTGACATGTTATCAGGCATGCGGCGTAGCTGGCGAAGCGAGCGGAGGCGAGCGCAACGACAAGGAACGCGGTGTGACGTCATATGTGCATGTCGGAACGTAACGTCAGTCCTGTTACAGCTCTTAGTTGACACGCGACGGCTCGTTTTCTAGGCACAGATGAACATAGCTCCAGCAGCCACACGCATGCCATCAGTTGTTTGTGACCTTGCTGTGCCGTTTTGTGATAACCGACATGCAGAGACTAAGCGGTTATTGGGTGCCTAAATTTTTAATTGGTCTCTGGCGTCTTTTATAGTTAGTATCGAGTGAACCGCAGGAAACTTATAGCTTCTGGGATGTCTTAAAATGTTTTAAACGCATTTTAGTTTATGTATGCCTTGGGAAATGTGTGGCGATGGCTAGGGGTAGGCTGAGGCAGGCTGAGCTGAGACTCACTGCCTGAATCCGAGGCAAAAAAAAATGTTATTGGAACGACGAAAGGTTATTTATGGGTCACAGTCACGTGACAAGCGCGGGGTAGACAAAGGCATTCACAAGAATACCTGCACCGACAAGCCTAAGAAAATCGAAGTCTACATAAACTTCAAATGAAACGCAAAAAAATGTTCACACAATATTGCGCACTTAGATACACTGAAGGTGATTTTTCATTTCGGAAAAAAGAGTAACGAAGCGTTCTTTTTAATGAGTTTTTGAAGTGAAGCCCATTTCTTGTCATCTGCTACGCTTATACCTGCCGTGTCGTCGCGCTGTAGGCAGAAACTTATCGTTTGTGGCGGACACTGGACTGACTTAATTTTAACCCAGCTAACACAATTTGGTGTTTTATTGCAGCCTGATGCGTAGCACCTCAGACATAATTCCATACTGTCGCAGAAACTTCTCCACAGCTTCACAAAAACTTATTATAATGACGCCCCTTATAGCCTATGTGTTGCTTCTGGACGTTCAAGCCCACAGTTTAAAATTTGCGTTGACAATATTTGCGTACTAACGCGACAGCGTTAAGGCTTCTCTTATGCAGAAAATCCGGTGCCGTCGGTCGTAGTTGTCATGTTTATGGTTGCGTCCCAAAGAAAAGTGATTTGCCACTAACAGAACTTGTACAGAAAGGTGAAGTGACAACTCAGGGACCTAAGTTCCAGTTTACCTCCTAACACACTTGAAATCAGCCTGCGTTGCACTTTAATCTTGGGAACGTTTTGCGTCATTTCTCAGGTGCGGCTGTCCCTCGGAAGTCAGGTTCTCCAGCGTGCCCTGCTCTGGTAACCACCTGGTTGGTATGCGCATGCGCACCTGGGCCTGCTCTCGGCAGCGACATATACCACAGGGTCGCCCTCCACCATGTTATGGGGGACGTCATCCCGGTGGCAGGATGTGAGTGATGTATGCTTTGATGCACTCTGGAGCGATTAATGTACGGAATGTGTCATTGCAGTGATATCCTCATTTATCGACTGGATTTGGAAATAAGTCCTCTACTATTCACTGGCACTAAGTGCGTAAACGTCAAGCTCGAATTATTCCAAAGTTCTGTGCAGCGTTACAAAAGGTGACGCTGGCAGCGCGCAGCTGTGCTGCTTAAACCCACGCGCTGTTGTATCCGCCTTAAGATATTAGTACGACAGCATTAGAACCATCATGGGAAATAAATGCGTCTTCGGAAGATCAATTCGCTGATTGGCTGGATGGAACTGACGTCACTTCCGGTAAAGGCATCAACAGCTTCTAACGCTATAGCAGTGCCAACACGTATGATACTGTTTGCAGGGCGCGAATACTGCGACGGCGGCAGATGGGCCCACAAGTCACCGTACTGCGGAAACGTGACCAATGTGGACCCCAATTTTTCAGAAAGTAAGGAAAATCTTCTCTCATGGTTTGTTGCTCTTGTAGCATACCCAAAGCGTACAGGTGGCGACAAAAGTTTTCGGAACTCCGAAATCACGAAAAACATAAATTTCCTCACTGACTGGAACCGCAGCCAGGCACTGAGGGGTGCATTCTGCAGGTCGCGCTGTGAACAACCAAGCACACACATTTCTGTTCATGACTGCATACATAGGCTGCCCAGTGATTAGGCTTCGTTGCAATTTTCGTGTTCCGAAAACTTTTGCGGGCACCTGTACATAACATCGCTTATGATGCATGGCTATAAAATTCCAGAGGCATTAAGATTCCAACTCACGAGATTAGTGAGAAAGGTGTCGACTCTCGAGTTCGTAATCCCTTCCTTCCAGAAAAAAAATTAAAGCAGAGAAGGTACTGTCGGTTTTATTTCGTGGCTGAGATTAAGTATCAAATACAGAAAAGCATCCGAGCCGAAGTAATTTGCTAACACGTTCCAGAAAAAAAAACAACACTTTGTCATGAAAACACGTAATAAGTAAAAAAACATTCCTAGATCTATGTTACAAGCACCTCACGAATTCCATACACTGAGCCTAGGTCGAATCAGTACGAAATAAACACTTCATTAGTGTGCCTGCAAAAATGACTCTTCAAGCTTGAGTGAAAATTAAGTTCTCTTTCTTAGTAGCTTTTCTAAATGCATGATCTTCTCAATTTATCTTCAAAACTCTATGCAAGAGTAGAATATGTTTTGTTTTTTTGCTTTCTTTACTATTGCTTTCACGTGCGCACAGAGGACACACTTCGAAAGTAACTTATTTACGAGATATCTTTGCATTTAGAACGCCTGTACCACGACAAACAAAAATTAGCTGTGGTTTAAACTTTGGTAAACCCTGGTGAGAAGCAAACGCTTTCTTTGCATGGCTACGTTCACAAACGCCATACGCACTTCCGAACGGGTTGTCTGTAAAGCCTCGATGAAATGCCCGATGGGGCAGTTGCCACCTGCCACGGTGGGCAGATTGTGATGACGTCAGTAGGTCACATGACCTGCCCTCTTGGGAAAACCTAGCGTAGTGAAGCTTTCGCTTCAAAATTCTACACGGAAGCTCTACACGCATTTACGAGCCGCTGACGTAACTATAGCCCACGCTTACGCTTAACGCGCGCGATTAATCGCGTTTAAGCATGTCAACCGAGTGAGCGGAGGCGTGCGCGTGGCGGTAAAAAAAAAGCGTTGCCGCGTTCCCCGCAGACCAGGATGCGTGGCCGCACTTCGAGAAGGCGTGCGGAAACCCCGGCCAGTCGCCCGTCAACATCAACTTCCTGCAAACCAGCTTCAAGAGCTTCGCGCCCATCTCGTTTCTCGGCTACAACCTGCCGTTCCGCTTCAAGGTCGAGAACGGAGGACACGCGCGTAAGAAAAGCATCGGGCACGTGATCTGATAGAGCGCGCGTGTCGCTTAATATGTTAATGCGTAAGCACTGTATGGCTGCTTGCGCTTTCGTGTCATCACGAGCTCGTCATCCCGATAACGTTCGAACGAATTGAGTTATAAGAAAAAGAATGGTTGCAATAGATAGAACATCTAAAAATATTGCAGAGGAAATAGTGAGGTGCATGTGAGGTAATTAGTTAATTAATGGTAGCCAAAAATGTTCAAAAAGTGGGCAGGGCAGGAGCAAAAGTGGCGCCAAATTTGTAAACACCGAAAGTGGGCGGAGCTAAAGAGTGGCGCCAAATTTGAAAAACCGGAAGTGCATGCGCTCTGGTCCTTCGTTGTGTTTAAAGGCAGGGGGTGGAAGCCTCACTAATGTTAGTTGGAGTCAGCGCCCGTCCTGTGTGCTTCTTCCTGTGTCCTTGAGTTTTGTAGCGCTATAAAGAACTTTCATGAAAATATGCTTCACCAACTAGCCCCACAACGTGTTTTGTTAAGCGCACGAAGCGAAGCATGGCGCCAAATTTGAAAACGAAGCGTGGCGCTAAGTTTGAAAACTCAAAATGGACAATGGTGGAACTTGATTAATTTAGGCAAAGAGGGGCGAAGAGGCGTCAGCGCCTACGCATTCCTACAATGTGGGTGCCGCAGTGATCTCATAATTTTTTGGTACAACGAAAGGGAGAGACTTACACCACCAGTTAAAACAAGCTTGGTGCTAAGAAAGCAATGATTGGCCATCGGAGAAATGTGGACGTGTTGAATAATTCAAAATGAGAAAAAAAAGAGAATATGTAAATGATGCACAGCATCCACACTAATTCTGTTATGTACAGCTTTTCTCAAAAGCAGGACGCCTGAGCGGTTCTCTTGTTAACTGTATTGTGGCGTCTTTGTAGAGTCCGTGGAGGGCCCCATATTCGGAGAGGTAAGCACGAGAGTTGGCCTTATTTTAAAGCATTTGAAACAACGGAGATGCAGTATGAGCCATACAGCATGGCCCGGAATCAACCCTTATGGGCTCCAAACTACTGACGAAGGCTGCATACTATTCATAACAAAGTTAAATATACACTGTACATGCTGTATGGGAATAGTCCGTAACTCATTGCTCCAGTCACTAAATAATACAGATGTCTTATACGCACGAACTCGTCAAGATCATTGAGAACGCGTGATATCCACTCTTAGGCCCAATGCCTGCGAAAATGAACTGTCTCCATAAAATACTTGGCCGATTTATTTTATACATACACAGAATACTAACACTGGCTACGCATCGGGTGCATTCTCTCAAAACAGGGTGCATGTGCATGAAGGCGCACGCGTCGTGAAAGTAATTTTATATTTTGCAATTGGCATTGTTTCCTGCATTTAAAATATTGGGACGACATTTTTGAAGCGCAGAGTGGTCACCGAGAATGTTGCAAAAATCATTTAGGAAAAACTTCACCCGATTTCGCTGGAATGGTGTTCTATTAAAACGCCTCGGAAACACCCTCCGCTCAAGCCGCCGCGGTGGCTGAATGGTTATGGCGCTCGGCTGCCGGCCCGAAAGACGCGGGTTCGATCCCAGCCGCCGCGGTCGAATTTCGATGGAGGCCCAGGTACTGTGCGATGTCAGTGCACGTTAAAGAACCCCAGGTGGTCGAAATTTCCGGAGCCCTTCACTGCGGCGTCTCTCATAGCCTGAGTTGCTTTGGGACGTTAAACCCCTACAAACCTACAAACCAAACACCCTCCGCTCATTGCGTATCACTTTGCTCGCAATGGAAGCAAAACAAACAATCTATAATAGATTAGGTTTTCAAGAGATGTGTTAAAGAAGCTGCTGGTTTACGAAAGAGGGGTGTACTTCTCATCACTTTGTGTGGATTCAAACTTATACACCACCGTCACCGCAAAGTTCATAGAGTCTCCGAGTTAACTGTACGCAATTCGAGCACGAAAAGATAACTACACTCTAAACACAAAGGAGTAAAAAGAGAGTAAGGTGTCGTCTGCACACTCCCTTTTATAAAAAGAAGTGTGCTAGAGGGGTGCTTATACCTTTTTTACTCCCATATAGCCGTATTAGGAACGCCGCCGCTGTGACTCAGTTATGGTGCTCGGCTGCTGTTCCGAAGGACGCGGGTTCGATCCCGACCGCGGCAGTCGAATTTTCGATGGCGGCGAATTTCTAGAGCCCAGTGTACAGTGCGATGAGTCAGTGCACGTTAAAGAACCCCAGGTGGTCGAAATTTCCGGAGCCCTTCACTACTGCGTCCCTCATAGCCTAAGTCGCCTTG
The DNA here is from genome assembly GCF_052857255.1 of Amblyomma americanum. Classification (NCBI taxonomy): domain Eukaryota; kingdom Metazoa; phylum Arthropoda; class Arachnida; order Ixodida; family Ixodidae; genus Amblyomma; species Amblyomma americanum. Next base: position 31,818,319 of record NC_135498.1, on the reverse strand, counting down.
CCACGTTAAACACTATAAACCAACCAGCCGTATTCGTGTTTGGAGTCTATACCTCGCCGGTGCATTGCAGATCGCATAGCACACGAGGCGACCTTGCAGAAGTAGTGACGAAAGTGCGCCGCTGTCGCTTGCTGCGTTTTGTGACACAGTGTATATCACGCCCGAGGATGCTCATCTCGAGTCGTACGGAGGTCCGCTGCCCGCCCGCTACAAGCTGTCCAAGGGAGTCTTCCGCTTCGGCAATGAGACCAGCGAGAAGGGCTCGGAGCACACACTGGACGGCCGCGACTTCGCCGCCGAGGTGACGCTACACGTTTTATGCCATTTTTAACGCGTTTAAACGCGATGATGGATTTGGCGCAGTCGGTAGTACATCTGGTAGTGCAAATATGACTCTGACAGCTTGAGTTAAAATCAGCATCGTATGGCCACTGTCGGCTTTGTCCGGCACTACTCCGCCCTTACAAAAATGGTCTACAGACAGTTCATAGACTTTTTATAGACTCTATTGCCTTCCTATAGATTTTATTTTTGTCTGCTCATAGTCTATAGACTGGCCATAGAAAAAAGTCTACTAAAAGTGTGCAGCCATAAATCTATAGATTGTCTATAGACTGTCTATGGACCTCCTTCACCCCGCGACGTCACGAAAATGCGGTGGCGCTGATGTTAGCAGCGACTTTCGCATGGTAGGCAAAACAGGTTCCGCTTGCCCGTGCCTACCGCAGCTGCCGCAGCTACCGGCGGCTGCTTCAAGCCTGTGCACTGCAGAAGCAGCATGTATTGACCAGCTGCGTCACTGCTGGATCCGCGTAGTAGCATAAAAAATATTAAATTAGCCTCGATAGGTTTCTCGCGCATAAATGCCGCATTCGGAAACTGGCTAACAGGCATTGGGCCACGGTTGTAAAGCGCGAAGTCTGGGAGTCGATAGGCACTGCCACTCAATGCACTTAATGCATGCAAGTTACGGCGTTCATTCACCTGAACTTCAGGATAGTAGGCTGATAATTGCTCAAGGAAAAAAAAGACATATGTAGCTGCACACGTACTTATCACCTTGAGCCGGAGTGTACGGGGCGCCGACAGGTTCACTCGCCCCCAAGGAATGCGTTTTTTTGTTAATAGCACACCATGTTTAAATGGCGCGTTTATTGACATTTAATAGTTACTTGAAACTGTTTCTTGATATGACGACGTAATTATTTCATTCGAGTAGAAAGAAGTCTGGTAAGTTGTGTCAATCTTGCGCGGTCGCGTTGGTGTGCTTAGAATAGCGTACCTTAAGTGTGCTAAACGCCATATTCTTTTTCATTGCATCATGCATGTGTCATGTTTCATGAGGTAATACATGATCGCGAAGCTTGTTTGGAAAGAAGCAGCCGCAGGCGTGCTACTAACAGACACGTGGCGAGATTGAGAGGGGACGCGGAAATGAAAAGTGTTTTCGTTATTCATGCATGCGATATGTAACTAAACTTGGTGCAAATATGAAATTCCTACGCTAGTTTCAGTCATTCCTTTTATTTATAGCTATACCTGGCGCAGTTCTGGGTAATTATAATTAACACCGTCGTCAAGTCCCCCCAAGCTAGGTCTCAAATAATTGAGTAGATAGTGCGCAGTTTTTTTTTTATGCCAGCATATGCATAAAGCCCTGTTCTGTATGATGACGCGATTAGTTGTTTTTCTATATGATCAGTACTTATGCATGGATAGTTACATGAAAACGTTTCTTACAAAAAATAACTAACACAATACTGCACGTGTAGGGAAAAAATCGAGAGATTTATTACGCTCCTCAACGTCTCAGGAATAGTTTGCGACAAATGGAATCATTTGATTTTCATGCGAATTACGAAGGTGAGTGATCCAGTCGCAGAAAATGTGAGAGGTCAGAAAACGGACCTTAAAGTTTATTCCCTCGTTTATGGCATCTTCGCTTTCGCTTTGGTCAAAGTAATGCGGCACTGAAATCAAAGAAATTACCTCACAATTTTTGACGACCACACTTCTAAAGAGCGTAATTTATAAATTTGTACTCAATATTTTGCTATAATTTTTCGTCACGAAACTAGACTTCAGGGCTAGGAAAGGAAATAATTCTAGAAATCAAAAATTTTCACCAAATCGACCAGCTTAACAAGAGGACAATTCGGCCTGGCTGGTGCGTGGTCATGCGGCTAAAAACAGCGCTAAGCGAGACAGGAGATCGGGGACACGACTCTGTCCCCACTTTTCGCGCAGCGCGACACGTACGTATGTCAGCAGACGATGAGCGCATGTCTGCTCCGGCGAAACAACGCCAGCACTTCCCCTCACTACTGTCCCGAAGTAAAATCATTCCGGCTAGTGCAGAGTGTCAAAACTTGTTTTATTCAATGCCTAGCGCGTAAATAAACGGCAGGAACGCTTTCTACATGTTTACTACTAGCCATATATACAATACACAGTGGCAAACTATTTCTCTTTATAGGCCGCACGTGGACAACGCGAGCTCGTGTACTTCGACAAATTACTAAGTTGGAAGCATCGACCATTGCTGTGATTTGCTGAAACTGGAAACGCGCCTACAAGCCTTGAAAATCCGCGCACAACACCTATCCGCGACGCCACTCCCCGACCTTTTGCCTACCACGAGCTCGCTAGCGACTGCAGCGCCACCTCGTTTGTTTACAAACATGCAGGAGGTCCATAGAATTTGTATTGAATATAGACTTCTCTAGGGTTCGTCTATAGAAAATCTATAGAATTTGCAGACAGAAATCTACGGACGGTCTATAGACTGTCTAAATAAGTTTTTGTTATGGCGTGAGACGAATCCGGCAGAAAATAAATGCAGTCAGGTATTGTGGTTGTGAAAAATACTGCTATTTCATTTTCTCAGTTTGTGCTGCAACTTGGAGCATTAAAAAAGCTGACTTCAGAGCATGTGGACGTATTACTTTTCAGGTTAGTGTATAAAAAACAACATTCACTGACGAACTGTATGGCATCTCCGAGGTGCAGCTGATGATAGTGATAAGGCCCTATAGTGGGCAGTCCGTGTTCTTTAACTGGGGACCTTCGTTCTTCCTGATTCGCCGGATTCTTGTCCTACAAGCTGATTTCTCAGAGATCGAGTGAAGCCCCGATTTCTGCCCGAAAGTGCGCCTTCCACAAAATGCAGTTCCGCAATGCAAGAAAGTGATTAAAACGCACGGGCAATAGCGGATCTCTTGTGCTAACTATAATGCACTGTTTTGCGGCGAATTGCTGCAGATTTTATTCCTCTTTTAGCTCTTGTTATTGCAGGTCTGACCTAATTTGGGAATAGATTCGAAAAGCATGTTTTAAGAATCAAACGCAGGGAACGACCAGAAGTCTCAGCAGCATCATTCTATTGTGTGGCACCAAGGATAATGGAGCCCTGTCCTAGGGCTGCTGTGTTCCACTGTTGTACTGAGTAAATGTTTCTGCTGTGTACATCGGCAGGCCTAGATCAAACGAGCAAGTGCTGAACGGGAATAGTAATGTTCTTGACGACTTAAATATAATTAGATAAATAGAATGTTTCATTTCGAAAAAATAGTTCCTTTCTGCACCCTTCCAATTCTGAATTGTTTACAAAAAACAATGTTTACAAAAAATGAAATAATGTCCCACTCAAAAACAAACACTAACAGTCGTTTTTGCTATATAAAATAAGTCGAAAAACCCGGATTATGGAACCTTTTCTTGAATAACCCGTGTTTGTACACGAATTTGAACTGAAGAATTAGCATGCACTTTTTACCCCCCCCCCCCCCCCCCCCGAATTCTGAAAAGAAAATAATTTCATAACAAAGGGCCTTACTTGTAGCTCGGTGTAGTGCACTCCGCAATGTTCTTGAATTCGTAAGCTGTTTGAAGAGAAGTTCTTCTGCCGCTTCTGTAAGTGCTGGACATATGCCCTCTTTTCTCCTCTCCCCTTGTGTTGCTTGAAAACGGTCAGTTGAATGTTATTTTCCTCCGTTTCTGCGCAGCTACAGCTTCTGATGTCCTGCGAGACGCCAACGCCCTCTGACTGCCTACGACGGGACAAAGGGTTGGCCATGTTCGTCATCCTCTTCGAGGTAGGCAGGCCTGGCTTTTAATCGGACGCCACTTGCACTTGTATGTCCAGCCATCGTAGCATTGCAATCGGAGACATGGACTGCGGTCTGGCCTCATCGGCTTCGGTGCCTTAATGCAGACTAATGGGAACAACTTCATGGAATTTCTCGTCGTATACTTGACAATGTGAAGCAACAAACTGGAAGAAAGACCGAGGGAGTGGAGTTGTGGTCTTGGAGGGCTTTGCACATAAAAGGGTGAAATTGTTGTAGTCATACGAGGTGTTTCAGCCCGGAATCGGGACCTTGCATTTTTCTTCCAGATGTATTTGTGTTTCAGAGGGACAACAGCGACCTACAAACTCGGACACCTAAGAGACCGTTATATGCATGACAGTAGTTAGTTTAATAATAATAATAATAATAATTGTTTTTTTTTGGGGAAAGGAAATGGCGCAGTATCTGTCTCATATATCGTTGGACACCTGAACCGCGCCGTAAGGGAAGGAATAAAGGAGGGAGTGAAAGAAGAAAGGAAGAAGAGGTGCCGTAGTGGAGGGCTCCGGAATAATTTCGACCACCTGGGGATCTTTAACGTGCACTGACATCGCACAGCACACGGGCGCCTTAGCGTTTTTCCTCCATAAAAACGCAGTAGTTAGTTTGCCGATCATGCGATGCAATGCAGAAACTGCCCTCATAAAAATGGTCTATAGACTTCTTATAGACTCTATTGCCTTCCTATAGATATTTATTTTTGTCTATTTATAGTCTATAGACTGTCTATAGACGAAATGCTACCAAAAGTATATGGCCATAAATCTTTAGATGGTCTAAGGACTGTATGTAGGATTTGCATTGCCTATAGACTGTTCTCTATAGTTTGTCTACAGAGAATCTATAGACTTTTAGACAGAAGTTTATGGACAGTTTATAGACTGTCTAAAATTTTTTTGTAAGGGTGGGCGCACGACACTGTACGAGAGCAGTGTTTCTGCTGTGATAAGGAGTCAACTGCTCCTTCTGTAGACGCCTGCATGTAGAAAAAGTAAAATGTTTATCCCTACCCGCCAATTTTCACTCATGGTTCAGTGAAGGTATAGTTTGCGCACTGATGTTTCTAGACTGATCAAATGAGCTTTCATCCCAAAGCGGGCGCTCTGGATTCGTGCGAGATAATTCCAATTGTGGCAATGTGTAGCGGATTAGGAGGACGGCTTGTCAGATTACGACACAGTGTTGTCTCCCAGGCAAACTGAGGCAAACGCCCTCGAAAATATTTGAATTTAGGGGGGACCAATTTGGTCTTAGTTTCTAGCTGGTATGAAACGTACTCCGGAGCTGAAATCTGTGGTCGCCGGCCTAACGATTCCATGTGGCGTTGTACTTAACGGGGTATCTAGTAATGGCTGGCTTCAAAACGTTGGTGGTCACATAGACGCGTAATGAGGTCGTCCAAGAACATCCTTTTTTTACCCGACTGCAGAAGCGGGAAGCGCCCAACCCGCTCTTGGACGTGCTCATCAATGCCACGGAGCACATGACGTCCCGGGGCAACTCGACCGAGACCAAGATTCCCATGGCCTACCTGCTCCCGAACACGACGCTCAGCTACTACATCTACCTGGGCTCGCTCACCTTCCCGCCATGCACCAACAAGGCGCTCGTGGTGGTCTTCAGCAACGCGGTTTTCATCGGTGAGCAACAGGTAAAACATCTCCCCTGATCGGTCTTGCTAGGGTGCGCTCTAAACACGAAAGGAGTACAAAGGGTGTAAGCTGCTCTATCGCGCAGTTTCTTTTATAAAGGAGTTCGCTATATGATAGCGTACTCTCTTTTTACTCCCAGACAGGCGTATATAGGCGTATTCGTGTTTAGAGTGTGTGGTGAACTTGAAGAAGTTCTCACAAGTCTTTGAACTTCGATGGCAACATGGGCCTATTATACTTCGCCTGGATAACGACTTCTCACCCTCCTTTATCCCTTCCCTTACAGCGCGGTTCAGGTGTCCAAAGATATATGAGACAGATACTGCGCCATTTCCTTTCCCCAAAAAAACCAATTATTATTATTATTATTATCGCTATTTTGGCTATTTTTTTGCTTTTTAGCTACGCGAGTTGTCTTCAGTGGAGAAGACTTTTCACTGAGGTCACTTACCTCCTCTGATTTGCGAAACCATCAAGGTAAAAAACGACGTGGCAGTGAGGGTTCTAAATGCAAGATATGGAGCTGCAATGTGGCGCGGTTCAGGTGTCCAACGATATATGTGACAGATACGCGCCATTTCCTTTCCCCAAAAAATCAGTTATTATTAAGATATGAAGCTGGGCTGGTTGGTTGGTACTAGTTCATGCTAAATGATGCAGCGCGAATGTACACCCGCACTATAAAGTTCATGCAACAGAATTTTAATAGAAAAAAAGTAATTTCATCCCCGTTGTTTCACGCTTCGTGGCGTAGACGTATGCATCCTAATTCACATTGCACGAATTACGTATAGCGCTATTGAATCTCAGGTATTGAGACTTTCATGAAAAAGAAACATTTTTAAAATCAAATTTGCGTCCCATAAATTTATGGCGTCCCATAAATTCGTGGGGAAGGGCGAATAAGGCACCGGGCGAGCACTGCGAACGAGCATGGGCGTGTATAGTATGTGTGAGCACTGTCGATCTTGAGTCGCAAATTTGTGCTGGCTTTAAGAACAGATGTTTCTATTAAGCGAGGGCTGATAAACGTTAATTATTTTGCGTCGAACGTCGTTAATATTGTCTGCTGGGTGTGCTTGCAGCTGAGGAAGTTGCGGAACAACCTGTACTACTATTTCGGCACTTGCAAGAATAGGGTCGCCGGAAACCTGCGCAAACAGCAGAGCCTGGGCAACAGGGTCGTCTACAGATCCTTCAAGTTCACCGGGGCTGCAATTATCACAAGCGTCACAGTGGAGCCATTGCTGGTGGCACTGGTCGCTTCTGCGAAGTATTTAGCAACTAGCCGCAACATTTAGATAGATCCGTGAATGAGTGACAAAATTACTTTTTACAACGTATGAGATTAAATCCTGCGATTCTTTTTGAGTTGGCTACATTATACTGTAGTAAAATATATTTATTACGAGAAAAAAAAGTTCATAAACTGATAGCCGTCACAGTGTGTACGGCAAAAAAGGATTTTACTTGGGGAAAAAATGTTTTCTGCTTACGTATACGTCGAACCAAATATGCAACAAAGACTTTCCTTTTATTAGGACTTTAAATTGAACGATGCGTTTCTTAGGGAGCATGCGGTTGAGGAAAAGAGTTCTTACGACCCATTCCTGCCCCCGTGACCTAAGGACAAGGTTGATAGGTAAAGATGTAACGAGCCATATGACCGCACCTCTTTGGGAACGTACTTTACGTGTTGTACAGTCAGACTTTCTTTAAAACTGGCGCATGGTATCTAACCAGACCAAATACTTTAAATTTGAGTGCTTTACTATTTGGAACTTGTCTTCAAGATTGTTTCCTCTAATTCTAAGATGAAGATAATTTTCTTTGTGGAGATCTGAATGCCTACAGCATAAAAAAAGCTAGTTTCTTACTGCTATGTGCATTTCACAAATCATTTTTTGAGCTAAGGTTATAAGGACATGTGGCAATACTTTGCATATTGAGAAGGGTGTATTATCTGTTACTTTAAGCCTTGCTTGATTTTGAGTTTTGTTGCTGGATGTTTGTTTGTTTTGTGTTCATTACGTGCAAACGCGTGCAAGGCACACCCATAGTATCGTGTCTGGGTTTCTACACCTATCGCGATATGCACTAGTGGACAATGTGCGATGATGCTTTGTAAGTACGCAACGCACGCTGAACGGTTCCTTTCCGTGTTTGTCACGGTCACGGTCAGGGAACGTGCTGCTATTGTGGCAGTTCACCTAATAAACAGCATCCATTGCGAGTTCTTCGTCTCCTTTCCTGTTACCATTCCCTAACCACGCGGCAATACAGCTCTGTCTCTCTTCCTCAAGGCACTCAATTAGCCCTGTGGTAAACGAAAAACGAGTTCGTATGCATAATCTTTCATTTGAAGTCACCATGTGTTTTCTGTGTAACATGCACTAGAAGAGAATGTGCTTGCATGCGGTGTACTGGCAATCACAGCGGTCGGAAATATGTGCCGCTATGACCAGGGCGTTTTATGTGGACGGTTACGTCCTCACACATGTCTTTAGTTCAAAAGAGCACATAACGTGACGAGAGTTCCAGCTTCCAGTGTGTTGGTAAGAGGAAAGTGAAAGATAATACGCTTGGGTGTGACCAGTTGGGTACGCTATTTCTGAAAGTCACGTGACTGACGGCTGATTATGTGGCCTGGATCTGCGATTGGGATGTCATTTTATCCGGACAACGGCCAGGAGGCCTCTCTATTGGTGGCGAGGGGGAGATGGGGCTCACTCCAGCTGCAACAGCTGCGGTTCGCGTGACTCAAGGGACGCCTTCTTCGAGTTTGCCTCCGAGGGTAGAAAATTGGCTTCGGAAACCCGCCTTCCTTTTCTTCGAACATGTACTGACCAGGAGTGCTCGGTGAGCTCAGCTAATGTAATAGTCACGGCACGACTGCTATTAGAAAGATACAGGTTTAAAGCGCACACAATTCGAGCCGTAACAACTCGGAGCAGCGCACACAACGGCTACTTGTAAAACCGTCGTTCGGCTTCAGGTTTGTGGCTATAACAACATCTGTTTCTTGTGATGGGCTTTGATTTCGGAGAACAGCGCTTCAATGTCGAGCTCAGTCGAAAGTGACTTCCCTTGATTACAGGTGGCGGCCCGTTTATTCACGACCACCGAAGGTGAAACTCTTAGGTAAAAGGGTGCTTCCACATTAGGCGACTCAATCGCCTCTCGTTATCGCTGTCAAATGTGAATGAGTTTGCGCCTAGAAAGTGTAAGAATGGACCGGGAAGGTGAGCACTGATGCAGGTACCCTGTGAATCCTCACCGGCTGCTACCTGAAGTGTGCCCCTAACGGACTGCACCGCACCTGGTGCCAATACACTCGGCGCAGGCGGAAACTGGTTGTATCTTCACTCCATGTTTAATGTTCAGCGTAAAATAATTTATGGCCGATGTGTTCGGTAACTAAGCCTGCGGGATTGTGTCGCCTCAAAAGGAAGTCCTCACCGCTCCAAAATTGCATTGAAATAAAGTGCAGCTGAGCCTACACAATGAAATGTAAAAGAATCGCAGCAACAACACAACTGCGAGAAACGCGCTGCATTTTTTTTTCTGCTGCAAATCAAAGTTGAGCTAGTTTCTACGACATTTACTAGGGGAACAGAGCCTGTTTTAACTATTACTATGATTTTTGTGTGCTAATTGCTTTATTGGTTTGAGATCTCGGACAGTTACTCTGCCGGTGCAAAAAAAAAAAAATAACGCGGTGGCGTTACTACAAGCTGGGATGCAATAGTGAAAAAATCCTTAAACCAGTTGCATCCTGTCTTTTTTTTTTGTATTTCCCGCCCTTCGTCACCGGCCGAAGCGAGGCCACGCCCCGTATTCGATTCTCGTTATTGGCTCAAGGCCATCGATAGTGGAAACGCGGAGTCGCTTCTGCCAATGATGAGACGGAAAATACATAGAGTGACGGGAAATAACGAAAAGGTTGGAATGGATCGTTATGTTCCGCCTACCCTGTTTCTATCGCAAGAAAAAATGAACACTCGAGCAATAATTTTTACATTATGTCGACACCAAGAAAAAAGGAACAATGGGCAAAACAGTAAAAGCACCTCGATCTCTTGTTGTAAGTGCTATATTATTTCAAAGTAACGGCGTTTAAGCTTCAATAAAGTTTTCGGAACTCTACGCTGCGAAACCGTCACCCGTTCTTTGTCACGGGTGCTTTTATCAAAAAATAGGCCAGAAGCAACAGCGACCACGACAATGCGAAACACTGGGAAGTGCCGGCTCCCCCTCCCCCATCTCATTTGCATTCACAGTGGATACAGTTACAGTGCAGTGGATACACCCGCAGTTGCATGCAGTAGCCGCCATTTTCGAGACATTATTAATATGAGCCAAGGGGAACTGGCTTCAAATTTTCAGGTTTTTCGAGTAACATGGTCTGGAAGTATCAAACAGAAACAATCTGGGACACAAAGGAAATAAAGCGGCAATATTGGCTGTCATCCAGAGCGAGCGTATGTTGGTAATTGGTTAATCTTGAAAAGCCAAACCTGCTAGCAATATGGCGGTTGTCATTGAAGTGAAGTTATCATAGACATTAATATATTGTGGTGCTACAACTAACAAGCTTGGGACGCAGCTTGAAAAGAGAGCAAATCCACATGCCCTGCGCTATTTTCGCATAAATACCCTGCGAGTGGCCTCTAAGGAAGGTACACGTTTCGGGTATAGTCTGTTCAGTCAGCCGGCAGCGAAAATTTACGGGACGCGTGCGCTCGGCAACAAATTTACTCTAGCGTTGCCTCGCGACGCAGTCGCGTGGTATTAACAGCAGCATGCACATCTGGTTCTATCTGCGGGCATTTCAGGCGACTGCCTTGCGGGACAGCGTCGAAATTTGTTTTTTCCCTCACGACGGCCTCTCACAAATTTTTTTCTGCATGCTGTGCATTACGGTAGCGCTACAAAGCACGAAACGGTACAACCGAGGACCTGAACAGCACTCATTCACATTAAGTATGGTCGTCGTTTGTGCTCTGTCATTCTGCCACGTATCCCCCTTAGCCAACAGCATTGATCTTTCCACTGAGCAACACTTCACGTACTTTTTTTTTTCAGCTAGATTTTCTCATTATCATGACGCATTATTGCTGACGCACAGTTCCAGAGAGACACGATAGAAATAGCTGAACCCGTCTCTTGATCAAGGCCATCCGCCCCCCCCCCCCCCCCAATCCCGTTGGCGCTGTGCCTCGGAGGAAATCCCGCCTTTCCCGACTGCCTTGTGCACGCTACTACTTGGCAGCTTACTCGGGATAGACGTCAACGCATACGCGAGAGAAGAGGGTTGAAACAGCGTGCGCTAAAGCCACGTTATTCAGTCAATTTCAACGTGCGCACCCGTGTGGAGCTATACCCTGTGCTTTGTAGCGTGTGCGGTGCCGTGATCTTGCGAGCAGTTTCTGTAGAGACACGCTAGCAACGAACATGAAGACGTCGGTGGCGTTTGTGGTGGTGATCGTTGTTCTCGGTAAGTGCTATGCTGCCCTCTAGGTGTGTGTTATAGCGCACTACACCAATCCATTTCTTTTCTCTGCCCAACGGTTCGCTGAGATAGTTTGTTACCGCAAACAAAAGCGTTTTGCAGAAAAAGATAAGTCAAGGCAGCAGAACATGATTTTCGGTGTGCTTATAGTTGGACGCTGGAGGTTTTGTTTATTTGAAAGGTGACAATGTTTGCGACGTCGAATTAGACTAATATTTCTATTTCGTCTGTCGTCACTTTAAGACTTACTCTGCAGGGATTTCAAGCTTATTCACATGCACATAAATGTACTTCTCACGCTGGCTCATTAAACGTTCAGAGTGACCTTCGTTAGGTTTCAATTGCTTTCAAGGGTTTATAAGTAGGCATAAAACCGAGGATTAGTGGATACGTTGCCTTCCTGCAGTGATTACTATGTCACTGTTTAAATCCCCTGTGTCGCATTAAATGAACGATGATAGGGGACCCGTTTCCTTTTCACTGATTTGATAGTAACGATCGGAGGTCCTGCCTTAATATGAACAACTTGCCGTCTCTATATGCAGCCCCACATTTTTAATGTAATATTTTGGCTGGTTAATTGAATTCAATAATTTCAATAATTTTCTTCTCCTGGGCTTCCACTTATCTTAAAGTGACGAGGTTAGAAGATGCTACATTAAATAACTATTAAATTGTTCTCTTTCCTCTAACTCTTAAACAATATCATTCTGCCAGGAGTGCACTTGTGTCAATGTTGCACAAGTCTGTACATTTCTCCCCAAAAGTGTCAGAAGAGTTCTTTAAAACCGAGAAATTCAAAAGTAAAAAAAAAATGATACTGCAATGGCTTAAAGTGACTAGCGCGTCGGTGGCAGAGATGTACCCAGCTGGCGGAGATACCGCTCTGATGTGAAAAGTAACGGAATCCTAAGAGAGAAGACAATCCAAGCATTTATTTGTATGGAGTCTATATTAATTGCAACGCCTATTAAAGAAAGTGGTAGCCTTAGCAACTCTTGCTCAGGTAAAGAGAAAATGAAAGAAAAAAAGCCAGAAGCATAAAAAGAATAATTATTTGTTTTCATTTTTTTTTCATAAAGCGACCTTCGCTGACTTCGCTACTGCCATGATCACGACGGACCCTGCGTGCCACAGGATGCGGACAAAAGTGGTGAGTGGAAGCGAAGCAAGACGCTGAGTTTTTTAAGCTCGGCTCATTCAGCACGCTCTAACGCTTTGGTGGGGTCACTTTGCTGGCGCTTAGAGAACTAGAACGCCGAATTTGTGAAATTCTTGCATATTGATTAGTTTCCGGTTCCAGTACGGCTGTGAATCAATGGCCCAAAATATAAGCCGTATATACTTAACAGTCATTATAAGCAGGCCCAACCACTTCACAAAAACAAGGTAAAAAATTAAGAGCAATTATGAAGAAAACAATAACGAAAGCTACCAGAGACCATCCTGAAACAAAACAATGGCTGACTGAGACTAATCCATCAGACGCGATAAGCGCATAAGCCGTTAGCACCGTTGTCGTTGCCAAAGGAAAAAAAAAAGTTTCCCAGCTCGCTCGGTCTCCTTGATTGGGTAATGAGCCTTCTCGAGTCCGACTCTGACAGCTGGTCTCGTTGATATGATTTATGTTCACAAGCTCCTGAAAGTTGGCTAATGGCAGTAGACAAGGAGAGGGTAGTGGTGAAGTCATCTTTTGCGCATGCACGAGGAAGACATGCTGTGTGAAGTTTCGCTGCATATGATTTGTTTGGAATTCCAGTCGGCGCCTGGCACGTGTGGGGCAATGTGCCAACACGGCTTGCCGGCTCAAAGTGGCAGACATTGCCCTAACCGCCCATGTAGCAAGAAACTCAATGCGTAATTGCGGCTTGACCCCCCCCCCCCCCCAAAAAAAAAATGATTAGCAAGGCAGCAGCCCATACCATAACCGAGCGGCTATGGTTACCAACTACTGAGCCGTAATTTCTAGACCGCATTTCCGGCCGTGGCGGTCACGCGTGAACAACAAAGCCGTCTAATGAGTTTCGGTGTACATTAAAAAGAACGATAAGTTCTCCACCGTGGCGGTCACGCAAGCAGACGAAAGCCGTCTAATGAGTCTCGGTGTACATTAAAAAGAACGACAAGTTCTCCAATTTGTTCATTAACCCCGCGTTGCGCATAAATTACAAGCCCAGAAGCAGTCTTGCCTCGCAAAATTACACTTCTCGTAGAACTGCAATAAGTATCAAACAAATTAGCAGCAAGTGCAGTATAGAATGTTTTTGGGTAACGTTATGAGCACTACATAAGCTTTATTTCTGTGTTCTCCCATAGGACAAGGTTCGTAGACACTGCGTCTACCTGTGCCACCTGCCGGAAGGCAACTTGAGAATGGGACTGGAGGAAGATGGAACGCCGTGTCGGGTAAGCACCATGCATGGTCGTGTCCTCACTTGAAAGCGCGAACGCATTCTTAATGCACAATACGAAAAGCAGGTCTGCGTATTACCGGTTCTCCGCGCAGGAGGGGTATTAGAGGGTTTAGGCATAGCGCGATGCTCGGCCGTTACTGCAAACCGCTCCCGCGCGCCGCCTGAATGCGCGCGCGCTGATTGGTCCCGACGCGACAGGCGTGTGCGCTACTGGCCGCAACCTGGTGTCACGTGGTGCAGCGATCTGCGCATGCGCAGTGGCTCCCCGCTGATCGCGCTGTGCTAAATATTGTCTTAACGGGACGGGAACCGCTGTTGGGGTTGAGGGGAAATCGCGTCCGGCTGCTGAGCTTAAGGTCGCGAGATGGAATCCTGTACACAAGTGCTATATTTAAATGGAGGCGAAAAATGAAGCAGTTGTGAGTGGCGTTGTCTGCTCTTGTTTGTCTGTTTTTGTTTTGGCGCCTTAAATGATTTACAATGAACAGCTACCAACTCACTAAACAAGAAGTTCTCTTAATAAGAAATGTAAACTCTCGCGCGTGCTGTGAGATGGGAGCCCACGGTTAATAAGATCTCTGTGCAGAAAATTCATCCATAAGCTGCTACTACGGCGTCTCCGTAGGATGCGCGTGCAGCTTCTGGACGCTTAACATCACACGCCCTTAGCGCAACGGGCTATGGGTGATATGAATTCAGAAACACAGCGTAATTTAAAAAGATGACAGTAGGAATAGATAGGTGACTCAGGGGTGCTTTCTTTCAATAATGGCAACTTTCGATGGTTGCAAGTTAGCTCTCCTGTGTCTCGTGTCCTTCTCCGCTGCCCTCATCTTTAATTTCCTGTTATTTTGAATAAGTGTTGTGAAAGAACCCCGCATTCTGTGAGGGATAGCAAATACAAGCCAGGACCGATAAAGGTGCAATATTTTTCGTTCACCAAAACCCCTCCTTCCAGCGAAGTGTTTGCAGTTTTACCAAGAAAAGTTCCGGATGCAATTTTTTCTTTTTTACATTTCCTTTTCTGAAAAAAAGTAATTGCAGATTTATCAACACGAAATCAAGATTTAGTTGTCTGCTTTTTAGCAAAGTTACTGGAGACATTAGTGTGCCTGCTACTTTAAGAAACGAACTATTTTTGTAGCCGTATTTGTAGCCTTGTGGCTGCGCTTGGGTGGATGCCAATGAGTAATTGCTCCCTTATTATTTTTCCCTTTCTTTTTTCAGTCACTGTTGCACGAAGGCGTGTGCATTCGTGGCAAGTGCCGCATGCCCAGGCCCAAGAAAGGAGTCTCGGCCAAAGGCGATGAAGGCGACATCAGCGAACGGCCAGAATAGACCCACGGCCATTACGGCAAATAGAATATTAAGCGATTAGCGGACAAGCTTGGAATATGTCGCTGCAATGTGACGTATTTTACGAATACAGGCGCCGCAGAATTTGAATGCGCTTTTGCTTCGTTCACGTGGCTCGTCGAGTAAAGGAGGTCTGAGCTGAACCCTGCACAGCTGCCCGAATGGAGTTTTCTTGATGCAGTGCAATGAGCACAACTACGATAACAAATTTTTGTCCCACAAAAAACAGACCTTAATAAATAATTTTGTCAAGAATAGTTGGGCTTTTTATGGAAAAAAGCTCGCGAGAATAGTGAGCTTAAGTGGAAAATACATGCAATTAACTAGTGTAGTAGTTGAAAGTATAATTAATTGAAAATTTGAGCTGTTTGCACGGTTAGAGATTTGTTTTTGCCAAAGCTGTGCGATGTCAGTGCACGTGAAAGATTTCAAGGTGGTCGAAATTATTCCGGAGCTCTCCACTACGGCACCGGTTTCTTCCTTTCTTCTTTCACTCCCTCGTATGTCCCTTCCCTTACGGCGCGGTTAAGGTGTCTAACAATATATGAGACAGATACTGCGCCGTTTTCTTTCCCCAAAAACCAATTATTATTATTATTATTATTATTATTATTATTAAATTGAAGGATTATGATGTTGCTACCTAACAATATTACTTGAATGGTTTTACCGTTAGTAACTTCTGTGGTAGAATAAAATCAATGGCTTTTATCGAAATACCTCTGTTGGTTTTGATTGTGAGCGTCAGATTGGCAATTTACTTCTATTTTTATCTCCTGAAAAATGTGAATTGACCAACGTACGTATCGAAGTCCCGAACACGGAACAGAAGCCAAGGCGGCAGCCTTGTCATTGGTACTTCAGAAAAATTTAGGCAGCAGCTAGAGATAATGTTGGGAGGTTGCGTGCAAGAGAAGGCGTGTTCTTTCGTGCATTGTCCCAATTACAGCCTTTGGCGGGCAATTAAGCCCCGATGTGAGTCGCGAAATTCGATAGCCGGCTCTTGAGTAACCTTTCTGTACAGGTGTTGACGCATGTAATAAACATAAGTTCTGTGACAAGAAAACAGACTTCAAAGAGAGAAATGGCTTTCACCTTGACATATAAGAGCACGACTGCAAAAGGAAGTTTCGATCAGTTCTCTTAACGGGGGAAATCCAGCACCGCTGTGTTGCGTGCGGAGCTCCTGAGCCATTGACGTCATCATCGGTGAAGCCTGCCTGCTTCCCGCCTTCTTGTCGCCCGGTGCCTGATTGTAGAGGAGGCATTTCGCCGAAGTTTGTATTGACGACTTAGTTGCCCTTCGTGGTATTGTGTAAAATCCAGAATTAGTGATGAGAAGCCCAGGGGGGAAATGTAGATGATTGTTGCCATTTGCATTTAGCGTTTATTTCTGCCTGTGCATTTTTTGTATTTACTTTTGTTCATTCCATATACTGCCGATCCTTTGAAAGGGGATAAAAAAAAAAACGCTGGGCCATCTATATCACGATCCGAGCCGGAGAGGGCGTATTCCTGAGAATAGTTCTTGATTGACCGACGCCTATGAGTGGACTATTAAGATTGCGAACAGTACGGCAGCCAAATCGAGAGCTCCGGCTGGCATTGACTGCAGCGCTAGCTTTCCCGGGGCCTGTTAACACGCCCATTTACGCATGTGCAACTGATAATGCCACACACACGCACACACAAACTCACAAATGGGTTTTCAGTTTTCAGTTCCGTGCAACTAAAATCAATGGTGCAGTTTGTGCAAGTAGCCTTGCGAGTGTGACATTGTCAAATTCTCTGCGCTTTGTCAGATGTACACTTGCCGCCATATACCTTCAAGATTCAGACGCGAATACGTTTACACATGCCCCGCTTTCTTGGGCAGAATCACTGGTGACTACTGATAGATAGGTAATTTTTGCATCTTCTTTGTATCGGGGCGGTGACAAATGTCACCTCGCCATTAATTCCTAGCGCACTTAGTATTTTTGGATTAACAGCCCATTTTCCTTCCCTTTATAAACTAATCCCTTGACCTCCTCCGCCAATCCTCTAGTCCTCTCTTACTTGTTCCTACTTTTGAAAATTGAGCATGTCCTCGCTATTCCGAAACCCTAGTGCTTCGCGAATTCCTGCTGCGGCGTCGTGCGCTGTGGGTTGGAGGGTCTTACACTGGATAAGAACATGAGAATATTGCACTGGACAGTACCAACTAACGCCATCTGTCGACCATCAGTAGCGAACACCGCGTAGTTCAAAGGGAGTATTTTCATTTGTAACAGCGAGAAGACTAAAGAGAGCAGTGAGATGGTGCCCGAGTACGACTTAGGAAATGCTTCATGCGATCGCGCCAACCAGTTCTGACAGCCAACAGGAAATCAGTGGGGTGTACCAAAGATAAAAAATCCTGTGGTAACATTTTATGATTAGCGCCCTGGAGCATGCAGTTGCTACCGCTCTAACTAGAAGCGCGCGTCCAGGATTGTTGGGCTTGAAAAAAATACGAGGTTGACTGACTGAGCAAGAGTCAACGCGTAGCGCTATCTGCTCTCATTTCATGACTGCTATGCACAATGTGCTATAGTCGAATATAACTAAAGAACGTAGCGGCAGATGAGTCTCAAAGGAGGCCCCAAAGCCAATGGCATCAACAGATTTTTATGACGCTGCGGTTAACTCGATTAAGCCATGGTTAATACCCTTCCATTTGCCACACCCTGCGATGTCACGCTAGTAGGTACAAGAGGATTAACAATGAGTTCATGAGAATCAGTCGACGCAATTGCCTGGAGGGTCTCCTTTGAGGGAAATTTGCCCGTTATTGAGTTCAATACGACTGTGGGAAACACCCTGGTCTGGTGAGGCACGGGGTACAACACCATGTTCACATGTCCGGGCCTACAGAGAGGGTTGAAGGCGTTGGCCGGGAGAGAGGATTGTGCATGCTGGAAATAACAGCAACTAGTGGTGCTATACTGTCTGACGCGTCTCCTCGAAGGAAACGTAGACGCCGACACACGTGCAGTTCCTGTGCTTGCCTGTTGTGCATTGTTTTTTGGAGAGCCATCCAAGGCCACGAAGTGGCAGCGTGCTTTGAAAGTAGCCGCGATGGGAAGCTCATTTTTCGCCTTCTGCTGTTGCGAGAACCACTCACGGACATTATTTCGCTCCAAAGAGCACCTGCTTGTAATCTCAGCCACCAGGACTAACGCAGTGCAATTTTCACTAGTTCCCAAGCAAGTGGATTTCCTCCTTGGCGCCGAGTATGGCTCATATAGCCCTCCTGGGCCTTCAACCCTTCGGACGTCAAATAAAACATTTCGGCGCACTATATAGGAGCACTGGAATGCCG
This sequence comes from Amblyomma americanum, assembly GCF_052857255.1. Lineage (NCBI taxonomy): Eukaryota > Metazoa > Arthropoda > Arachnida > Ixodida > Ixodidae > Amblyomma > Amblyomma americanum. Next base: position 31,799,912 of record NC_135498.1, on the reverse strand, counting down.
TTAGTGCTACTACATGCCCGCAACAGTAAAACTGGGTGTCTGGGAATTTTTGACAAATCCCGCGCTTTTTTCTTGAGGAAGCCAGATGGAAACATCCAACGCACACAAAGATAGTCTCAGAAGCGCCTGGACACAATTGCCAGCTCAGAATGCAGCGCTGACTCCCTCCCGTTTCAGGTGAATCGTACGGCGCTGGTAAACAAGGCGGTCGCTGCACGTGTAACCGTGTCATTTATAGCTACACGTACACTTGCGTATTGCTGCAGAATGAAAAGGTTGTAAGATTTAATGATAGCAGCACACGCTCTGGCACAATTAAGCTTAATAACCATGTACGAGTGCTGCTAAAGGATTTCTTTCTTATGTAGTAATTCCGCCTGACGGCAAACTTCCGTCTGGCGTAATTATTTATTCACTCATTCTAACGTCATTTTTGCTCAATATTGGCAGCTGCAGCTCGCAACGCTTACGTCAATTTGACACTCAGACCAACGCCTGAAGTTGAGTGAAAGGAACGTGAACAAATTCAAAGCAGTCTTGCTCTGATTAACGTCTCCGTGGGCACATGCTTATTTGCATACAACAAAATTTATTTACAGGAAACAGCAGTAATTTTCCTTTCGGCAAATAAATAGTACAGGGGTGAAAAAATAGTACATGAGTAATGATTCAGACAGCGGCACAGTTGAGAAGTACGTGAGTAATACCCTGTAGCAGTAATTTTCCTTTCGGCAAATGAATGCTACAGGATGAATAAATAGTACATGAGTAATGACTCAGACAGCTGTACAGTCGAGAAATACGTGAGCAATACCCTGTGCCAGGCTTATTACACAAAGTGACACGCATGTTGCATGTAGCAGCTGTGAAACATGGTGCTAATGCAAGGGGGACTGAGGTGGTGCCTCGAAGGACACCTACGGTGAGGGTGTACCACTTTCTGTGGCGTTCCGGGGCACTTCATGACGAAGAATTTCTCCGAAGATGTTGTCGGTCGGGTCCGCCGGCGGGAGTAGTCCTTCGTTAGCGTTGAAGGCCGGGGGATTGCGGCCCATCAGCGCATCCTCGCTGACAAGGAAACCGGAGAACGAAGTGAACGCCCTACGGGAAGACTGAGACTCGTGGAACTTCCCGTCTTCCAGGTACAAGTAGACGAGGTCGTTCTGTGCCAGGTAAAGCACTGCCCCGCTCGAAGCCCAGCTGAAGCCGTTGTCGCTCGCAAAGGCCGTCACCACGGGCACGCGGTTTCGGCGCAGAGACATGCGGCAGGAATCCCGGCGGGATGCCATGAAGGTGAAGGAGAAGTAGTAGAGGCCAGGCAGCTGGCAACTGCGGAATAGGCGAACAGAAGGACGGGACATATTAGCATTTGGTTAGTGACCCCCTCTTCCATCGTTGACACCGCCTTCTATCTTGTCATACGTGTCTATATTACGTGGCATACGTGTCATACGCTATTCTGGTCTGGTATTACAGCAGATGAACAATAAACGCATCATCACCGCGTTAGCTTAATCTCAAGTTTAACGCGAGGTTATACTGAGTCATTTCTATGTATTAATTGTTATAAGTCCTATGTTCCTAGGTGTTGCCATTTTGAGGTCGTCTACGGGCCGAGTGAAAGTACTAGTAGCGTTTGAACAGAATTGAATGGAAGAGAAATCAAGAATAATCAGTGTAGGTAAAATGAACGACACCGCTTAAATTGTGAATCAATTTCAATACATTCTGAAGCTTGTTATCGACACTACAGACGAGGAAAGCTAATCTCAGCAACGCCCTTGGCGGCACGAGAGAGTCAGAGAACATTTTTTGTCGAGATAGAAGTGGCGCCATGAGTTGGGAAATCGTCGCTGAAAGTTATGTGATAAAGTATCTTAGGAAGTTAACAAAACCGGACAGTTACACTGCGTGAGGTTATTGACGATAATCCTTGGTTAGATTTCTGAGTAGCGGTGCTATCTGTTCAGTCGCAATTAGAGTTTATGAAACGTTCACCGTTATTTGGAACCATTTTTGGTTCGTTTTAGCTAGGACGCTTGCCTCTGGATGCCAAAGTGCCGACCCGTATCTTATTTCGAGCTATGATGGTCGTCTACGTCTAAAGACCGACTCACATGAAACTATTTTCGGACGAAGAAACGACGAACGCTCTACGGCGGCCTTCGCTAAATGCAGTCATGTCGAGGGGCGTTACACTGAAAATCACACTCAGACATTTAGTACAGCGTAGACAAACGTAGACGCGACTATAACTGCACAACTAGTGGCGCCATCTATTTGTTATTAAGTGAGCTGTTTTCATCTCTAAACCGACGTCTCTCGTTAGGGCTTGCAGCTGTCGAATCGTCAGAGGGGAAAAAAAAACGATAAAACAACTTTACTGCCGATCCATTTCGTTTCAGGAAGCCCAATACGAAAAGAAACTACTTTGAGCCATTCACAGCGAGTGGCCTTCCCGAAAAAAAAAAAGAAACAGTGAAACAACGAATTCACCGTGAAGCGGAAGCCTCGCTTCAGAGCGCATCGCCACGTTAGCAACGCCCTTTTATCGTCATACGTGGTGCAGTCTGGCGAAGCTACGCTGTTGTGCCGCCACACCTGCGCTTACCGCGCAAAGTTCGTCCCGTGTGGGTCTGCCTTAAAGCAACAGTGAAATTCAAAGCTCGAACTCTTGTTTAAGTTCAACACAAAACTAGCGTACTTCAGCTTGCGGCTCGCCGTTGAAACTAGCTGAGAAAGACGTAGGTTGATTGCTGTTTTCAACCTTTTCACTGTACTACATACCACAGTCCGGCTTCTGTGCAAAGCACGAAAAAAAAAAGAACCTCCGAACTGTTTCATTCCCTTTCATGTCACTAAGGAATGGTTTGAAAACGTGCCTGTGCTTGCTTCTTCCTGATTTAACACCGAAATGCCTTCAACGGCTCCATTGCAGCATTTATGGATAGATTTTTGTCAGGAAAATACTGTGCAGCAATTTTTGCCCGCAGTGGGTGCTTTAGTGGAGGAAAGGGTGGGCACATCCTGCACACACCCTGCCTCTTCTTTCTCTCGCCTTGCACATAAAGCGGAGTCATCAGCTACTTTAAAAACGACGGTGGCAAGCACTGCACCAGCTCAAAGAAGCGTGCTGCCCCACTGACCGGAAGGCACCGAGGTCCTTGGTGAGGTCCGCTTGCACATTGGTGAGCACCTGGTCGAAGCGGACGTATTTGCCGTCTGCTTCTCCCTGAGTCATGGTGAAGCCTACTGAGGCGCTGGCTCCATTCACCACGAAGGGAACGACGAGCAGGAAAGAGAGCAGCCAGCAGGCCGAGGAACCGCAGAACGCAGACATCTCAATTGTATACCTGCGAAAAAGAAACATCTTAATGTTTAGAATTCAGGCAGTTTACACCGTTTTTTTTGTGCAGATGTGCAGTACTTGTGCACAAAAATTCAAGCCATGTTTATTTTGGAATGAAGGATCGCATTCGGGAATCGTACGGGACCCGGAAATGTTGAGAAATTTATTGACAGAAACGTGTCGCGCGATGTATCAAAATTCTTGCACCTGTTACAAAACCTACACTTTGACACTGCAGCAACGCTGCACATCGACACCTGCCATTTGCGCCGGATCGCCCCCCTTCTCTCATTCTCATCGTCCTTCCTTTTTACAGGAGTGGTTATCTCTACCTTCCTCGTCTTCTGTTGTAATTGTTTTAAACACCCACCTTTGTCACATTTCCCAAAGCTAGGATTACCTTCAGGGCCACTCCTTCCTGACGCCCACATATATGCCTTCCCTTTACGAGAGACTTATAGTTAGGGTGAGGAAATGAAAACAAAAATGGCTCCTCCTCCTCCGCCAGCGGGGACAGCAGTTCGAGGTCAGCCAGTTCGATCACGCACAGCTATGGCCGCCACTGAAGCGAATGCTCAACCTGATCTTCAAAAATATCTGTTCCAGACGTGATTTGTATGAAGAAAGAAAATTAGGTTTCTTAGCTCAACTTTACCACACCAACTAGAGGAACACAGTAACACCATGACCATATGAAGACACGCATACTCAGGCTTCAAAGCTCACGACAAAGCGAAAATAAAATAAACCGTCTCAAAGTTTCATGGCGCACACTTGTATTGCATAAACTCTTACTTGTCCTAGTCTCATAGAGTATCCTCACTCCACAGCATAAATCTTCTTTGTGGTTTCGGACAGGGATGCTGAATTCGTACATGGGCTAGGATATGTGCGCGCAGTCACATTCGCTCTGAGATCATGTAGCGTTTAATGGGAGAGAGAGGCTGCGGGAGCTTTTTTGAGAGAAAGGCGATAGCCGATAAGTATCGCAGGTTGGCTTTCCTGACAAGGGGAAGCAACTTCCTATGCACCGCTGTGAATTAGCGCTGCATTGCACTGAGCTCTTACGTTTTACGCAACGTGGAAACCTGCACACACGCTTGTTCAGACTGTTCTTGATGATTCTTTGCCAGAACTCCAGATATACGTTGAAGTCTTGGAGCATAGGACCTCTTTAACGTGCTCTCCACAGCAGTCCTCACAGACTTTCAAAGAATGTGATGCTTTTATACTTGATTATGAAACAGTAGAAGTCTTCAGACACTCCTGGAGTGCAGCAATAATGCCGAATTACGCAGGTGGTGTTAATATTTGGGTTTAACGACACGAAGAAACATATTGACTATGACGGGTGTCTTAGTGGAGGGCTGGTGATTAATTCTGACAACCTTAATTTTAAGATGCGATGTATTGGCGCAGCACACGGGCGCTTTTGCAATTAGACTCCATCGAAATGCGGCCGCCGCGTATTCTGTGGGGATTAGATCAACCAGCATCTCTTACAGATTTCTCAATTATCGTTCACGCTCTAGTCAAGGGAATGATCAACAGAATACTCAGGGTGGGCCTAGTTATTTCATCGTGATATTGGTGCTACACCATTTCAACCAACTCTTTTTTAGTGCGATATGTAAAATAGAAAATTTAACAACAATGCACAAAACGAGCTAAAACGTACTGCAAGCTAATGGAGGCAAATCGGCAAACCTTCGTTAATACGCGACGCTATAGAGACCAACTGAACACGAAATACCTCAAAATTTTAGTGGTAATTATGGCCTCAAGACATAGAAAGCAGATTATCATAAAATAATAAAAAACTGAACCTTGATTTTGAATGTGCAATCACTAGGCATTATTTACAAGAAGCGCACTACTAACCAAAATCTAACTAAAAATCGTTCTGTCGGAAACTTTCAGTAATTCCCAAAAAGAGAAACATCACTGACCTTTTTGTGGAGACCGTGACTTGAACGTAGCTTGGTTTTTTCGAACCAATGGGTCAGACACGAAGCGAAGGCACCCTGTTGCACTCACGTCGTACGCTTGCTGCCTTTAAATACAAAAATGTTGAGGAACTGGACGAACAAAATCTTGAGCATCTATCCCTATCGGCGAGCAATACGAAGCTACGCGATAAAGTGAAGCCTGATATTACTGATACTTCCTCTGAGTCATCCTCATTTTAGATGAAGGAGAAGAATAACTGAAATATCTCTCTACAGCTTTTAGGCCGCTGATAAACGTCGTGAATATATCACTATATGAAAATGATATGAAACTGCGCGATAAGTTGAAGTCTGATATTAGTGACACTGCCTCTGAGTCGCCCTCAATTCACACGAATAGATAACTGAGATATCTCTCTCTCTTCCCCGCTTTTAGGCCACTGATAAACGCTGTGAATCTATCCCAGTATTAGAACGATATGACGCTACGCGATAAAGTGAAGTCTGATATTACTGACACTGCCTCTGAGTCGTCCTCATTTTAGACTAAGTAGAAGAATATCTGGGATATCTTTCTTAACACCTTTTTAGGCCACTGATAAATGCTGTGACTCTATCCCTATCAGAGAACGATATCAAGCTACGCGATAAAGTCTGAAATTACTGACACTGCCTTTCAGTCGCCCTCCTTTCAGACGAAGTAGAAGAATAACTGAGATATATCTCTTAACCCCGTGTAGGCCACTGATAAACGCGGTCAGAGTTAATGTTATCTGATGAGAAGCGGGGCTAGCATAGCATGTCAGAACATATTGGCATTATAACCCAACTTATATTTAGAGGAAATCTCTTAACGCGTTCGACTCACATGAGGAATTTCGAATCCCTAGTCCAGATAAAGGCTAGGCTGCGGGTGCTGCGGATCAGTTTTTTTTTATTGAGCGTCGTTTCATAAGATTGGCTTCGTTTTGAGGTCTCTCGATAACTGAACCAGTTTGGTAGTGTTGCAAGAGATCCTCGCAACACCACGTACAAGAAAAATAAATTTCGCTATAAAACAAAATACATGGTCGTGGATTCAATGCGTAAATCGGCGAAAAATGTACACGAGGAAGGCCCAAAGAAATGCCAAGGCAGAAGCTTCACACGAGGGAAGCCAACAGCCACCAAAAGCACGGTAATGATAGGGGAATTTTCCTTTTGAATTTGTTGTGTCTATAAATGAGAAATTAGTATTATAACAATTTTTATGCCTGAGAGATAACTGATGAGAAAGCAGAAGAAAAAAAAACAACCCCATGCCAGAAGTGCGATCCGAACCCACGACCTCCGCATGTCGCATGTGGTGCGCTATCAACTGAGCACTCAGCTGTGGCGGCGTCTGTTGTCCAATCTTCTACTTCGGGAGTATTTATGTTGGGTAGAAGCCGCCCACAAGAAATATGGCGAATTGGACGCTTTGGTATGCATTTGAGGGGACGGCAGCACAAAAAAGACAGGCACGGAGAGGACACGGCAAGGACGCCACTGAACATCCAAATTTTATTGCAAAGGTTTCCACGCATATACACATTCTGTTCGAGCCGTGGTCCTCGTCAACGCATGCGCAAATACGACAAAGAGAGGACCTATGTGCGCATGCGCTGCGATGACCACGGCTCGAACAGAGCGTATATATATGCGTGAAAAGATTCACAATAAAATATGTTGGAAGTTCGGCGCCGTCCTTTCGTCTCGTTCCTGTTTTTTTTTGTGCTGCCGTGTCTTCAAACTGTCCTTGTCAGTATTTAACAGCGCCACCTTCGTATATAGCGGCGGAGATGGAACATAATGAAATACGGCGGGTGCCATGTGGAACGTGATCGAACGGTGAGAGCGGCAGCTGTGCGAGAATCCTCTTAATGCTACCTGTGGAATCCAGACTGCCAGAATTGAGGCCCTCATTAAGAGGGGATGGGGGCGTGAATCGACGACAAAAACATTACAATAAATTTTTTATTACCAAAAAATGGCACACTATGTAATGTGCAAAGCAATGCAGCGGCGAGTGCGAAGGAGGGCTCTAATCCTTTTAAGCATCACGCCAAACTGCGCGTCTCCTGCTATTTAAAGATGGCAGAGGTGAGCGTTGGGTTCGCGTGTTGCCTACCTTCTCTTTATTTTCGCGTACATGTATTACGTGATGAGAAATATCGCTAATGTGTGAAATAAATTCAGTTTCAGACGTTTGATCAGTTGTAAGGGGAAAATTTGCCTGTAGATGGTACTATTGTAAGGCATTGAAGGCTGGTCGTTGTCTAACATAACACAGCAAACGGGCGCCTTGCGTTTCGCCCCCATCAAAACGCTGCTGCAGCTGCCGGAATGTAACACGTGTCGTCGGGCTCAAAAGTCGAGTGCCTAATCACTGTGGTACCATGAGCGCGGACTTTCTGCAGCTGGACATTTGTATTCAGAAAAAAAAGCTATATTTATTTCCTCACGGCTTTTTTAGGTTCTCTTCAAATCTCTTAGAATAAACTTTGAATTTATTAAGTGTACCTCAATATGTAATTCCTATAAATTCAGTAAGAATATTATTTCTTGTACGTTGGCTGCAACGCCTGGACTTATCTGTAAGTTACAGACTTTCCATTAGTTTTAAGAGCGCGAATGAAGAACATTGCCTTGAAGAAAATAATTTCTCCGTGAAGTTCAGAGCAGGTTTCGTTTGTACCCAGTCCCCGCGATGATCCGTGCAATATTTTTGCATATATAAGGTATAACGGTTGAAAACGGTGGGATACGCCGGCTACAATTATATTGTGAATTTTTAAAGCGAAATTTATTGCCCCAGGGCATTAATGATGGGTGAAGGTGTGATGAATGATGTAGTAGAGATTAAATGAATGGAAAAGGTTAGCTGATTTGATGAAGTCCGGTAGAGAACGATGGTACGGCCCCTGCGTCCAGGCAATGTATGAAGCAGGGTTGCTCGGAGAAAGACCTGCTGCCATCAGGTGCCGGATCCTTGTAGGCTTGAGAGCTGGGCGGTCGCAGAGTAAGTAGTGAATGTCGGCCTCAATGTCCTCGTGTTTACGCATCGGACACCCTGGCCGAGGAAACAATTCTCGGTACTGATTACTTTTGCTTGAAGGAAATAGAAATATAGGCAATGAATTCCATAAATTAGCAGCACATTTTACGTTCTCTAATTATTCCTGTTGCGGTATTTGCAATAAAACTCTTAAAGTTGACGAAGGAGGTGCGTCAGATTAACAGGAAGCTCAATCACATGTATGTATTGTTGTGTGCACACTAACGCATTATGTATTTCCGTTCCATGCACAACGTTACTGCACACAGTTTTTTGTGTGCAGTTTCCTTATCCTAAAGAATAGTAAAGACCCGTGTTTAGCCAAGTTGATTTAGCCCTGAGTACCACAGGCTGCCTCGTGTGCCGTGCGGAGAAGGGTAGAACAATAATATTTGTCGAAGTGGCTTTCCGAAATAAACCCCCAGGGCACCGGGAAAACTCCGCCAGAAAACAAAAGTCATCGGCAATCTTCATGAGAGAGGAAAGAAACCCCGAAAGCAGAGAACGTTGAGCTACCGGGGGCACGATGAGATCAAAAGAGCGAAGCCCGCCAAGTAGGCGTTGTTCCAAAAAGCCGGAACGCGCGAGGTGAGCGCCTTCGTCTG